>NC_081527.1:4542072-4844572 GCF_030273125.1 Centropristis striata | reverse complement strand
GTCAATAGACCTTCTAGCCTTCTATGTATCTATGGGAGATAGAATAGAAAGTGAGACATGAAAAAGGGGGACAAAATGAATACATGAATGCAATTATTTCACTACACAAGCCTTTAATCTTTATGCACTCACAAGACGTTTTCCTCCTGCAGCATTTGATGTGTTCTTGTGTTCTTGTGTTCTTGTGTTCTTGTGTTCCAGGTTACTAGCCGACCTGAACAGCCCGCTTTTTGTTCCTGATGCTGTCAGTCTGGACAGGAAACACATCTTAGAGGACATAGAGAGCAAATACCGGGAGTTCATCACCGGCACCCTCCGCTGCCTCAGTGAACTCAAGAGGGAGCTCTGTGAGTGGCACATATGTCACACACACCCACCCCACTTATTCAATCTTCTTAAGGGAATGGTTTGATACTTTGGGAAATATGCTTTTTTCTTTTGCTTTCTTGCTGAGAGAGTTAGACTTAACAAAATAAAAAACTGTCAAATTCAAATTAGCTGGGGGCCGCTGGAGGCAGTATCAAAATGACCAAAAAAAGACACAAAATTAGTTAAAAAAAGACACAAAATGACAGAAAAAGACACAAAATTACAACAACAAAAAAAGACACAAAATTACTAAAAAAAGACACAAAATTATTAAAAAAAGACACAAAATCACTGAAAAAACACTAAATTACTTTAAAAAGACACAAAATGACCAAAAAAAGACACAAAATGACCAAAAAGACACAAAATTACTAAAAAAAAGACACAAAATCACTGAAAAAACACTAAATTACTTAAAAAGACACAAAATTACAAAAAAAAGACAAAAAATAAAAAAATAAAAGACACAAAATTACAAAAAAAAGACACAAAATGACCAAAAAAGACACAAAATTAGAAAAAAAAGACACAAAATGACTGAAAAAACACAAAATTACTTTAAATAGACACAAAATGACCAAAAAATACACAGAATTACAAAAAAAGACACAGAATTACAAAAAAAAAAGACACAAAATTACCAAAAAACATTTCCACTTCTTGCAGTAACAACAACGCGGCAGATGATAAACGCTCCGGTAGCAGCTGCCTTTCTTTTTGTTAATGTCGTCATAGAAACAAGTGAAACAAAGATCCAGCTGGAGCAATAAAGGGACCTTCCACACACAACACGGTAAAGTGCCATTCATATAAAACTCACATTAAACTTTCATACCAAGGTGGGGGCCACAAAATATCGTCACGAGGGCCACAATTGGCCCGTGGGCCGCGAGTTTGAGACCCATGACCTTATTATTGTACAGTGTTCAGAGTATTTAAAAAAGGCGCTTAGAAATAAAACCGTATTATTATTATTATTATTATGAAAAGATTGAAGCCACTCCCATAGTTGTTCATTAAATATCTCCAGGTTCTGCTACACTCACAGTATGTCCATGTTTATAAATGTCAGATACTGATCCGTATTCCCTCTCCTCCAGTAACCAGCCCGTTGACTCTGGACACCAACACGGCTCATCCTCTGCTGAGCATCTCTGACGACCTGCGCTCGGTGACGCGGGTTAGAAACCGGCTGCCCTGCGCCGCTCACCCTGAACGCTTCGACCACTGGCCGCAGGTCCTCGCCGCCCAGAGCTTCTCCTCTGGGACGCACTACTGGGAGCTGCTGGCTGAGGGATTCTGGGATATCGGCGTCTGCTATCGAAGTATTGGACGGAAGGGGAAAGAGGGCAATGCCTTCGGGAACAACAAGGTATCTATCCCATCTACTGTAGTTGGTTTAGTTGATAGTGCTTCACTCTTTATCGGGCGAAGAACTATATTTGGTAACTTCAGTGGATATCCAAACTGGGTCCCCATGTCTCTCTGTGAGGTTGTAGAACCACATGGATTTCTTCCTTATTTTGAGAAAAAAGTTGCAAATTTACTAGATTAAAGTGGAAAATCTACAAGAAAAAAAGGCGCAGATTTAAGAGATTTAAAGTGACAAATCTGTGCGAAAAAAGTTGCAGATTTACGAGAAAAAAGTGGAAAAAAGCAACTTTTTTCTCGCAGATTCACCACTTTCAATCTCATAAATCTGCACATTTTTTTCTCCTAGATTTGCCACTTTAATCTTGTAAACTTATTTCTCAAAATTACCCCCCTCCCCCGGGTCCGTATGTTTTTTTTTTTTTACACATTCTGGCTGTATGTAATATCCTCCAATATTCTCTAGGGTTGAAATTTGGATTTTGCAAGTATTTTAATGAGTGCCCTTTTAAGGGTTAACCTTTTTTTTTTTTTGAACAAGGTCTTTTAATTTGAGATTTTCACTATATGCAAAATACAAAATACAAACATAATACAGACAATAACTAATCCCTGGTCACCGTCCCACCCACCAGACCTGTACCGCTAAATCAAAGATAGTCATTTTATTATCATTTTATTTTACTTGTTGATAAGGTGAGTCACATAAATAAATATAGCAGAGACAAAAAACACCTATGTGACCATACAAGTAAGGGGTTCACTTATATTACAGGGTTACATTGGTAGCTTAGCAAGTTAGCGTTACATTAGCTAACATTAGTGCGGCTATTTAATTTGAATGAAATTAAATAACATAAATAAACAAGACTTATGGATAAAACTTTAATACATTAACTTGTTACGTTGGATATATTTGTATCACTAAAGGTTTTTTTCCCATGATCCACTACTTCATGACCTCATCACTGTCCGTCTTTTTTTTATTGAGAGACTCCTGGAAGCAGAAATAACACACTGTGCATTTAAATATGATGACCTCAATTTTAGATTTTTAGCATTATCATTTTCACTATTGATTAATCAATTGATAATTTGGTCTCTAAGAAATAAAAAAAATCCCATAATTAAAATTTCTCATTCTCTAATTTTTAAATCCATCCATCCATCCATCCATTTTCCTTTGCTTATCCGGGGCCGGGTCGCGGGGGCAGCAGGTTTTTCAAAATTGTTGGCAATTAATTTCCTACCAATAGACTTCCCCGATTGTTTCTGATCTAGTTTCAGCTGGAAGGAAAACGTGTCCCTTTGATTAAAACTCTTTGTTATTTCCAGGTCTCGTGGAGTTTGACACAGCAGCACGACAGGAAGTTGGCTGCCTGGCACAACCGCAGGAAGACCCGCCTCATGTCCCAGATGACCGGCAATCGAGTTGCCGTTGCCGTGGACTACGGCGCGGGCACCATCACCTTCTCTGAGGTGGGGCCGTCCAACAACCTGACCCACCTCCACACCATCTCCGCCACCTTCACTCAGCCACTGTGCTTGGGCTTCGGACTCTACAAAGCTGAGCTCAACAGCAGCATCACTATAGTCAAAGTCTGAGTGAAAGGAAAGGAAAGGAAAGAGTCGGAGGACGGAGGAAATAACGGGACAAAGTGGTGTTGATTTACTTCCACACTTCTGGAAAGACACGAGAGCTTTGAGCCTCTCTGATGTTTCAAAAAAAGAGACAAAACCACGTTTCCTTACACTGTGATCAGGTGGTATTAAGGCAGGGTCTTTTTTCTCCCCTGATAAAAGCCTGGTTGCTGATTGGATAGAACGCTAAGCAGGATGTGAGGTAGTACTCGACGCCACAACAACACGCACCATTTGTAAAAGCCGGCGAAGCAGTGTTGGCAACTTAGTGACTTTGTTGCTACATTTAGCAACTTTTCAGACCCCCTTAGTGACTGTTTTTCAAAAAAAGCGACTGGCGACAAATCTAGCTACTTTTTCTGGTGTTATTGGAGACTTTTGGAGACTCGTTCTTACTCTTCTTCACAAGCTGCTCGTTAAGAAGAGTAAGAACTAGTCGAATTGGCACAGTCCTCCTGCAGCAGTCTCTCCCAGCTGCAGTCACAGAGCCGGAGGGGATGTTAACCCCTTATCGTCCAGTCTCCAAATTGCTAACAGGCTAACAGTTAGCTCTGTAGCAGTACAGTGTGTATGTGCTAACAGGCTAACAGTTAGCTCTGTAGCAGTACAGTGTGTATGTGCTAACAGGCTAACAGTTAGCTCTGTAGCAGTACAGTGTGTATGTGCTAACAGGCTAACAGTTAGCTCTGTAGCAGTACAGTGTGTATGTGCTAACAGGCTAACAGTTAGCTCTGTAGCAGTACAGTATGTATGTGCTAACAGGCTAACAGTTAGCTCTGTAGCAGTACAGTGTGTATGTGCTAACAGGCTAACAGTTAGCTCTGTAGCAGTACAGTGTGTATGTGCTAACAGGCTAACAGTTAGCTCTGTAGCAGTACAGTGTGTATGTGCTAACAGGCTAACAGTTAGCTCTGTAGCAGTACAGTGTGTATGTGCTAACAGGCTAACAGTTAGCTCTGTAGCAGTACAGTGTGTATGTGCTAACAGGCTAACAGTTAGCTCTGTAGCAGTACAGTGTGTATGTGCTGCTGCTGCAGGAGGTGCTCACTTAGCGATCTCTGTTTGTTTACAACAAGCACCAGACACTCTGTGCACAGTTAGTGATGCCATTTAATTCACCATCACTATGTTTATGATCAGCGGAGACGCTGTGCATAATTAGCCATGCTGCTTTGTTTACGATCAGCTGCTGATGTTGTGCACAGTTAGCGACGGCGGCCACAGTTGCGTCTCCCGTGTTTAATCCGTCACATGTGTGATCACGGTCGAAACTGTTGCTAAGCAACCTCTGGAGTCTCTAAATCCCTCTGGGGGCGTGGCCTGAGACTTTCCCGGTGGCCACTGTTCCCCCTAAAGGAAACACGGCTATTAATGTGGAAATATCAGATATCACAGTCAGTCAGGGAATGTGAGTGGATCCTAGTGGGACAGCAAATGAAGAGGCTCCTTTGAAAAAGGACAAAAAAGGTTCAATATAACACTCACCATGTCTGCTTCAGGGATCCGAACTGCAGATGGAAACTAATTTAAATATATCACAGGTGTGTGAAAGAAGAGTGTAAAAGTTTAAAATTACTTTCTATTTCGGGAAATGACTTTGTCAGATATTGTTGAAACTGAACAGTAACTCATCCCGTCCTTTCTGAAGGTCTACCTCAGGTTTGAGGTACTTTTGAATACCTGTATTATTGTTATTATTGTTAGACCGATATGGAATTATTCAGATCAATAAAAGGGGGAAAATTCACACATTACCAACATTGCGGTTAATATAGTGAATATTTTCTTTTCTATGTGGATTGTGCACTGATGTGACTATGCAAAAGTACTTATTTCTCAAACAAATAATTAAAGAATATTCAACATAAGTATTTATTATTGAATATTGTACATACATGGAATACACTGAATGCATGAATACAAGAATATATCCAAATAAAATAAATGCCTAAATAAACTTCAGTGCTGTATGTTCAGTATCAGTCTGTTGCTGACCTTTTATTTATTTGTAAAATTTATTTATGCAAATTTTTTGGTATATAAAAAAATATATTTTTATGTTTATTTTTATTTTATATATATATATATATATATATATATATATATATTTTAAAACAACAGCCAGCCAGCACTTATTCATTGACATAAAAAGAAAATTTACAAATACTGTTGCTGACCATTTAACTAAACAATAAATCAAAAATATAATGAAAATCTATCACCATTTCTATGTTCTGTAAAAAATATTTTAATTTTGGACAACATGTACTTCTATACAGTTGGTCTCTTATAGGCCAATATAATAATAATAATAATAATAATAATAATAATAATAATAATAATATCAGCTAATAAAATCAACCGGATGACAAATTACATTTTTAGACATGAGGTGTATCTTTATCGGGCTGTTTTATGTTTCCATATATATATTGAAATAAGTAAAAAATCCACTAAAATATCATCCTATTAAGGAATATTCAACATTATTATATATTATTGAATATTGTACATACATAGATTACACTGTCAACCAATTCTAGAAATAAAAACAACTGAGAAAATAAAGAATAACTAAAGAATAAATCAAAATGAAATTAGTGTCTATCACCATTTCAATGCTCTGTAAAAAATATAACAACATGTACGTCGATACAGATGGTCTGTTAAAGGCCAATATGATAATATTAATGATATCAGCCAATAAAATCAACCAGCTGATAAATCGGTAAACAAATTACATTTTTAGACATGAGGTGTATCTTTATCAGGCTGTTTTATGTGTTCATATAATCAAATAAGAAAACAATCCACTAAAATATCATCCTTTCAAGGAATATTTAACACCAAATGACTAAAAAAAGGAAAAATAGACACAAAGGACACAAAATGACTAAAAAAAGACACAGAATGACCAAAAAAGACACAGAATGACTAAACAAAGACACAAAATGACTAAAAAAAGACACAAAGTTACCAAAAAATGCACAAAAAGACTAAACAAAGGCACAAAATGACCAAAAAAAGACACAAAATGACCAAAAAAAGACACAAAATGACACAAAAAAAGACACAAAATGACCCAAAAAATACACAAAAAGACAAAATGACAAAGACACAAAATGACCAAAAAAGACAAAATGACAAAAAAGACACAAAATGACTAAAAATGACAAAAAAGACACAAAATTACCAAAAAAGACAAAATGAGAAGACAGAATGACCAAAAAAAACACACACAGAAGACACAAAATGACACAAAAAGACACAAAATAACCAAAAAAGACTCAAAAGACCAATAAAGACACAAAATGACTTACGAAGACACAAGAAGACATGAAAATGATTCAAAAAAGGACAAAATAGCCCTCAAAGACACCATAGAGTTAAAGCATCGGAGGTGTAAATGTTTCCCATGAAGGAGCATCTGATTCCTTTTTTATCACACTTGAAGACACAAAAAAAGGAATCATTGATTTGATTTGATTTCTTTCTCTTTTTTTAAAGGAAAACAACTGCCACTCACTTGCTAACTTTGCTCTTTGAAGCAGCACAGATCCCCAATTATTTTCCCATTTTCTTTATTTCTCTGTAAAGGTGAGTGGGCGGATGTAACATAGAGGGTGAGAAAGAAGCAGAAGGAAAGGAGGGGTGGCTGAGAGACGGAGAGAGAGAGAGAGAGAGAGAGAGAGAGAGAGAGAGAGAGAGGGAGAGAGAGAGAGAGAGAGAGAGAGAGAGATCAGAGCATATTCTGGCTTATTTACGGTCAGACTGACGGCTGTGCTGTGAAATAACGTGATAGGAGAGCAGAGAAGGAGGATATTTCTGACCACATAATAACAACGTTCAGGCCGGGAGGAAACAAGCGTCTCACCTGATATGGAATACGAGATTGTGCAGAAGGAAACAGGTGATTATCTATTTTTATTCACTTTTAAAACACTGTGATTCTCCTGCAAAAGCACTTGTTTGAAGGTGAATAGCTGATGATTTATGCATGAATGTGAATCAGCCAAAAAGCAGCTAAAATAAGTTTCATCAAAGCTGTTTTCACACTTGCTGTTGCTCGTCTGCTTGGTTAAATGAATGCTGTTAAAAAAATGTACCTGTTTTAAACTTAAACCTCTGAATTCCAGGAGATTTTGGTTGAAATTTGTCAACTTCCTCTGCATTTATTTCTGTCTCTGTTCAGCATCTTTCATGCATGGCTCCTTTTTCTACACACAAACTTGGCTATCAGTCAGATTTTTCATTTTATTCTAATTAACAAAGTATAAAGCTGCCAGGAACCCAAAATACAAACAAAAGACACAGGTTTCTATGGAAATGCAAATTAAAAATAGTAATAGTTTTCATTGTAGAAAGAAAATTCACATTTTAACCCTCTGGAGTCCACGAAAGTGCCGGAGCACGATTTCTTCATGACGTCATGAGGTAAAAACTGTGCAGCATGTTTCCCTGCTGTCAGCTTTTCTCTAAAGTTTTGGCTTTTCCACCAGTTTCCATGTCCAATTTAATGCATCAACTCTTTTTCAGCAAAGATAAAAATCACTACGACCAAGTGTAGTAACATGATTTTACTTTTTTTGCAGAGATTTTTAAAATTTTGCAGTGTGCGTTTAAACATTAATGCAGTCTTTTGTATTTACTGTTTTTTTTGTGTGATTTGTGTTTATTTTTTGTGTGTTTTTTGTAATTTTTGTGTGTTTTTATCTGTTTTTTTAAATTATTTTTTTATATTTTTATTCATTTTATTATTTTTTCAGTTTTTTTTTGTAATTTGTTTGGTGTGTTTTTGTGTGGTTTTAATGTGTTTTTGTGTGGTTTTTATGTTTCAAAATATTGATCCAGTACGTCAAAATGACAAAAATAATAATGAGGAGAGGTTGAGCTGAAAAAGATGATACCAGCATGGCATGGTGATCATTATTTAAGTTGCATATATAAAGGCAGAATGAAAAAAGAGTCAAAAACCAACAAAATAGCCCCAAACTCCAAAGGGTTAAAAATGGTCTAGAAACATAAATGTCACATCAAAAGCTCCTATGATTGCACTTTTAACTGGCTTTCTCAACTCGTTTACATATCATATATAAATAAAGTTATTACAGTAAATAAAACATGTATTTTCAATAAATAGATGGACTCCGAGGGGTTAACACATTGGGTTAAAATCTTTTATTATTTATTTTCGGAGTGAAACAATAAAAAAAAGGCGACTGAACTTGAAGAGAATCTGAATCTTGAAAGCAAAATGGGAAAAAAGGTGACATTTTCCATGTATAGCTTCTATATTTGTGTCCGTATGTGTGAAACAAAAGCACAAGTGAGAGAGAGAGAGAGTGTGTGTGTGTGTGTGTGTGTGTGTGTGTGTGTGTGTGTTGTGTGAGGGAATTCGTGTTGAGCATGGTTGTTGGGAGGGGTGTACGTGTAAAAGACAGATGGTCACTCAGTGGAGTTGTTCCCCCACACCCTCTCTCTTTCTCGCTCCCTTCTGGGTCCGACATCCTTTCTCTGTCACCTCTCCAGAATCTTACCTCATCTGTTTTTTTGTCCTCACCTCTCATCAGCATCTATTATCACCCCCATCCTTCCTCTTCCATCTCATAAATCTGCAAAAGCTGCTCATTTTGCCACACCATCTCTTCACCAAAACCCTTTCTTTTTGGAGTTTCGGGCTATTTTGTCGGTTTTTGACTCCTTTACATTCTGCCTTTATATAAACCACTAAAACATTTTTAACCATGACGTGTTGGTATCATTGTTTTCAGCACAACCTCACCTATATGACCTGATTAATTTTTCATTTTGGCTTACTGGATCAACATTTTGAACACAAAAAAAACACACCAAAACACAAAAAACACATGTAAAACACATAAAACATGAAAAACACACACAAAATTACAAAAAACACATACAAACACACTCAAAACACACCGAAAACACAATAAAAATACAAAAACACACACGGTCTCAAAAAAGACACAAAATTACTAAAAAAAAGACACAAAATGACAGAAAAATAAATAAATAACTTTAAAAAAGACACAAAATGACCAAAGGAAGACACAAAATTACTTAAAAAAAGACACAAAATGACAGAAAAATAAATAAATTACTTTAAAAAAGACACAAAATGACCAAAGGAAGACACAAAATTACAAAAAAAAGACAAAAAATGACAAAAAAGACACAAAATTACTTAAAAAAGACACAAAACGACAAAAATTACACAAAATTACCAAAAAAATACACAGAATTACCAAAAAAGACACAAAATTATTTAAAAAAGACACAAAATGACAGAAACAACCAACATTTTTTTATTTTACACCCTATGTCTCATGCAATTGGACAGTGTTTTACTGTAATTTCTACAAACATTTTTTACAGTGTATGACACCTCTTTACAAAAACCCTTTCCTTCTTTCTTTCTTCCCTCTCTTCCACAGCTTCTTCTCTTCTGCCTTCTTGTCAGTTTTTTCGCTGAAGAAATCAACTTGAAAATACCAAGAGATTTTTCGGGTGATTGTCATTCTGGCCCCCTGCTGACTCAGCACGTAGAACACTGAGGAGATTTGGGATTTGTGGGGGCAAACAAGGAAACTAGAAAGACAGACTGAGAGGAAAATGATTGGCAGCTATGGCCAGTGAGGAATTCTAAGTGTTTTTCTGGCCATTATTTTGGTTCTGAGACACATCTGCTGGTTCTGTTGCTGTCTGGGTGCAAATTAATCCACTTCAGCTGAAGTATAATACTCAGAGGTTAAACTTTGGGACAATTTCATAGCATGTTTGTTTCCATTTCGAGCTGTCCTGTACTGTAGAATCAATCAGACATACTCGACTAAACGTCAGCACCAGGTTCAGTCATGCAGCCCCGGTCGGTGACCTTTGACCTCCCCATACTGCTGGCTGTGCTCCTGTTGTTGTGGGGGCCCCTGGAGTCCAGGGGCCAGAATGACACGGAGCCCATCATCCTGGAGGGGAAGTGTTTGGTGGTGTGTGACTCCACTCCGTCGTCGGAGCCGGCGGGGAACGCTCTGGGCATGTCGGTGCGCTCCGGCTCCGGCCGGGTGGCGTTCTCCGCCAGCCGCCAGACCAACCACGAGCCCACCGACATGAGCAACCGCACCATGATCATCTACTTTGATAATGTGAGTATCTGTGACGCGTGGATGGGCTGCTGAACAGGTCCAGGGGCCCAAAGTGTCGGGGGCCGCCCATTGGTCTTAACCAAAGAAACAGAACGACTACAGAGAGACACAAATTAATTACAAAGTATCAAATATTAACTAAACTTAACAACAAAAAAAGACCAAAATTGACCAAAATGAACTACTAAGAAATCAAAATTGATTAAAAAGTATCCAATTTTAACTACAAAAAGACCAAAACTAACTACAAATAGACCAAATTAAACTACAAAGACACCAAAATTAACTATAAAGAGACAAAAATTAACTACAAAGAGACCAAAACTAACTACAAAGAGACCAAAACTAACTACAAAGTATCCAATATTAATTACAAAGAGATAAAAAAGAACTACAAAGAGACCAAAATGAACTACAAAGAGACAAAAAAATAACTACAAAGAGACCCAAAACGACGACAAAGAAACATAAAATTAATACAAAGAGACACAAAGCAACTACAAAGAAAAACAAAACGACTACAAAAAGAAACCAAACGACTACAAAGAGACACAAAACGACTACAAAGAAACACAAAACGACTGCAAAGAGACACCAAATGACCACAGAAAGGAGCAAAAAACCTCTGAAAAAAATAAATACAAAAAACCCAACAAAATAATTACAAAGTGACACAAGATAACTACAAAGATACATAAAAGAAAAACAAAATGAGGCTTACAACTACATTGTCTGTGTCTTGCACCGATATAATAGCACGCAGTTCATTTTGCAGTTCACATAAAAGCGTTTTTCTTGGCATGACGACAAATTAATGTGAAGATTTGTCCATAGTTCAAACGATAGGATCTTTTACTGTGACATGACAGAAATAAAGTTTCCCCACACAGCTTCTGCAAGCTTTAATTTAAGTTCTGCAGTCAGAAGTCAAATAAGATGCCATTAAGATGCACATATACAATTAGAGCAGTGACAGAGGAAAATATGCTAATGAGGTAAACACCGTCTGCATTTTCAGGGATATTTAAGGGTTTTTTTCAACAATGTAAATGTGGAAAAAATGTCTGAACTGTGTTGACAGAAAGAAAAATGACCCAAGTGCCTTCCTCCTTTTTCTCCCTTTCTGCTGTTGCTTCAGATTTTGGTGAACGTTGGAACTCATTTTGACCAAGAGAGCAGCGTCTTCCTGGCTCCGAGGAGAGGCGTGTACAGCTTCAACTTCCACGTTGTAAAGGCCTACAACAGACAAACTATCCAGGTAGGACACCTCAGCTACAGTCATGGAAAAAATATTAGATTGTTTTCTTCATTTTCTTGTTCATTTTAATGCCTGGTACAACTAAAGGGGCTTTTGTTTGGATGAATAATGTCAAATTGCATGAGAAATAGGGCGTATTTGTACTATTGTACTAGCTTTGTACTATTCCTTGGTTTACGGTAATTCAAAGTGTCTACTACGGTGATATGCAATTTTTAATTTTTACTATGCAATTTTTACAGTGTATGACACAATTTTTATTGCAGTATAGCAGGGGTCTCAAACTCAAATTACCTGGGGGCCGCTGGCAGTATCAAAATGACCAAAAAAAGACACAAAATTACAAAAAAAAAAAGACACAAAATGACTGAAAAAAACTAAATTACTTAAAAAGACACAACATGACCAAAAAAGACACAAAATTACAAAAAAGACACAAAATGACTGAAAAAACAGTAAATTACTTAAAAAAGACACAAGATTACAAAAAGACACAAAATGATTTAAAAAAGACACAGAATTACCAAAAGACACATTATGTAAAAAAGACAAAATAATATTAAAAAAGACACACAATTATAAAAAAGGCACAAAATTACAAAAAAAGACACAGAATGACGAAAAAAGACAAATGACCCAAAAACACAAAATTACTAAAAAAGACACACAATTATTTTAAAACGACACAGAATTACCAAAAAAGACAGAAAATTATTTAAAAAAAGACACAAAATGACAGAAAAACTAAATTACTTAAAAAAGAAACAAAATGACCACAAAAGACACAGAATTACCAAAAAAGACACAAAATTATTTAAAAAGACACAAAATTATTAAAAAGACACACAATTATTAAAAAAGACACACAATTATTTAAAAAAAGACACAAAATGACCAAAAAAAGACACAGAATTATTTTAAAAAGACACAGAATTATTAAAAAAGACACAAAATGACCAAAAAAGACACAAAATTATTTTTTAAAAACCCACAAAATTATTAAAAAAGACACAAATTACCAAAAAAAACCCCACAAAATCACCCAAAAAAAGTAATTAAAGGGACCTTCCACACACAACATGGTAAAGTGCCATTCATATAAACTCACATTAAACTTTCAAATCAAGGTGGGGGCCACAAAATATTGTCACGAGGGCCACAATTGGCCCAGGGGCCGTGAGTTTGAGACCCATGCAGTGTAGGATGACATATTCTCTCTAATCTCCTCCTCTTCTTCTCTCAGGTCAGCTTGATGCTGAACGGCTGGCCGATGATCTCAGCCTTCGCCGGCGACCAGGACGTGACCAGGGAAGCCGCCACCAACGCCGGCCTGGTGATCATGGAGAAGGGGGACAAGGCCTACCTCAGACTGGAGAGAGGCAACCTGATGGGGGGCTGGAAGTACTCCACCTTCTCCGGCTTCCTGGTCTTCCCCCTGTGAGGGAGGAAGGAGGTGCTGGAGGTGTTGGAGGAGAATTGGATAGGGCAGAAGTGATAATGAGGTGGAGAAGGGGAATGAAAGGTGGTTCAAGGCTTCAATCTGTAACTCTTCACACAGCGCATGAAAGGGTGTGTTTTATGCAAAAAATGAGATGAAGATTGTGCAAATTAGGTAATAATTCTCACTTGAGACCAAAAGAAAGAGGAGAGAAAAAAGGGGCATAAATAGGGATTTATATATGTGGATTTAATTTGCTCTGTTTCCGTGAATAAATATGTTTGTATACTTTAATCGTGACGAAATTATGAAGTAGCCATGTGCAATGTGGGCTTCTGTGCTAACATGATTTATTCATTATTCATTCAACGTGTTAAAAAAACCCCATTGCTGTGCTCCGCATGGCATCCTGTCTAACAAACTTGACAAACTTTGCCCTTTACTCTGCTCCGTCATACGACTGATGCTCCTCTACAAGCCTGCAACAAATGTTTATTTACACAGAAATTTCTATCGAGGAGATATATTAAAAATAAAGTCATATAAAGTTGGCTCACGGTGTCACTTTGTTGCATGCAAACATCTCAAGAGACGCAACGGTGGCTGTCGTCGCTAACTGTGCACAGAGTCAGCAGCTGATCGTAAACAAAGCAGCATGGCTAATTATGCACAATTTCTCCGCTGATCATAAACATAGTGATGGTGAATTAACTGGCATCACTAACTGTGCACATGTCTGGTGCTTGTTGTAAACAAACAGAGATGGCTAAGTGAACACCTCCTGCAGCAGCAGCAGAACTGTTAGCCTGTTAGCACATACACACTGTACTGCTACAGAGCTAACTGTTAGCCTGTTAGCAATTTGCAGACTGGACGCTAAGGTGTTAACATCCCCTCCGGCTCTGCAGCTGGGAGAGACTGCTGCAGGAGGACTGTGCTGCTTCGACTCGTTCTTACTCTTCTTAATGATCCGCCGGCCCCCGCAGCTCGAGACAATGTCAAATATATTTTGTATAAAATGATAGAACTGGATGTAACCCTCTTATATGTTTTTTCACATTTGCAACATTTCAAATTCTTTATTGAGCATGATAGTGTTTTGAAAGTAAAAAAAAGATTCAAAATCACATTTTATGTTGGACTAAAGGACTAAAAAAAGACACAAAATGACACAAAAAAAGACACAAAATGAATAAAAAAAGACACAAAATTGCCAAAAAAAGATACAAAATGACACAAAATGACCAAAAAAGACAAAATGAGAAGACAGAATGACCAGAAGACACAAAAAGACCAAAAAAGATACAAACAGACACAAAATGACTTACAAAGACACGAAAAGACATGAAAAGGATTCAAAAATGGACAAAAAAAGCCCAAGACTCCATAGAGTTAAGAAGAGCCAAAAAGTTGCTAATTATAGCAACAAAGTCGCTAAGTTGGCAACATTGCTTCGCTTGTTTTTACAAATGGAGCGTGTTGTCCTGCTTAGTGTTCTATCCAATCAGTAACCAGGCTGTTTTCAGGGGAGAAAAAAGTCCTGATAAAAGCTCGTATTCAAATTAGGGGCGTTTCAGAGAGTGAGACCGCCTCATTCTGGATATTGCCCGTAGTGGAAACAGGCCTGATGATTGAGTTGGTGCTGTAATGTGTGAGGGCTGTGACAGCATCTCTCTGCTCTCCCGGTACGATACCTAGAGCCACGGCAGCTGTTTGTAAATATAGCTCTCACCAGCAGCGTTAGCGTTGGCGGGCCGAGCCGACCAGCGTGGGGCAGATAACGGATACTCCTCACAGGGCCGCAGACAGATGGAGGCCTGGGCTTCTCTACAGGGCCGCCATGGAGTAGTGAGGACGCTGTCACATGGAGTCACTCACACTTCACTGGCTCTCTCTCTCTCTCTCTCTCTCTCTCTCTCTCTCTCTCTCTCAATTCAATTCAATTGGCTTTATTGGCATGACGTAACACTTTATATATTGCCAAAGCAAGCGTCAGAAAAAAAAGATAACAGTAAGGAAAGCAATATTTACAATAAATTATTATAATTCTATCATTCTCTCTCCCTCTCTCTCTCTCTCTTTTTCTTTCTCTCTCTCTCTCTCTCTCTCTCTCTCTTTTTCTTTCTGTCTCTCTCTCTGTCTCTCTCTTTTTTTTTTCTTTCTGTCTCTCTCTCTCTCTCCCTCCCTCTCTCTCTCTTTTTTTCTTTCTGTCTCTCTCTCTCTCTCTCCCTCCCTCTCTCTCTCTTTTTTTCTTTCTGTCTCTCTCTCTCTCTCTCTCTCTCTTTTTTTTTTCTTTCTTTCTTTCTTTCTTTCTGTCTCTCTCTCTCTCTCTCTCTCTCTCTCTCTCTCTCTCTCACTCACTCTCTCTCTCTCTCTCTCTCTCTCTCTCAATTCAATTCAATTGATTTTATTGGCATGACATAACACTGAACATATTGCCAAAGCAAGCGTCAGAAGTTTAAAAAAAAAAAAAATAACAGTAAGGAAAGCAATGTTTACAATAAATTGATTATAATTCTACCATTTATTTTAAAGGAATTAAGAAAAGAAAAACTAGTAACAATAAAAGAAAGCAATATGTACAATAAATTATTATAATTCTATCATTCATTTTAAAGGAATTAAGAAAAAACTGATAACAATAAAAGAAAGAAATATTTACAATCATTGAATTACAATCAACCTATCATTAATACAATCTAACTGTCCCAGCAAAGAAGAAGAAAGACAAAGAAAAAAAAAATGATGAGCTATTTTTGTATGTATTTTGTATGTATATATATATATATACATACAAAAATAGCTCATAAGAGAAACTCTTATGAGCTATTTTTGTTGTTATCATTATATTTGTCCAAACAAAAGTTGTTTGGACAAATATACCTTATATACCTTATTTACCTAATATAAATGTACCTTTAGTTGTACCAGGCATTAAAATTAACAAGCATGTTCTCACCGTGTCAGCGTGGATTCTCACTCTAGCACTCGGTAGGTGCGTAGGTGTGAATGAGAGCGTGATTGTCTGTGTCTATACATACGTCAGCCCTGTGATAGTCACAGTAAAGGATAATGATATGAATGATATGTTCTCAAATGACAAAACTGATCTTGTGCAACCTGTTTTAGCTCATGCAGACTTCTGTTTTTTGGTGAAAGAAATTCCGGAATTGAAGAAAAATCAAATCAAATCAAAATTACTTTATTTCAGTTAGTCTGTTAGAATCTCTGTTAGAATTTTGGGTAACGCTTTATAATAATGTCCTTAATAACCATTAATTAACAAGTAATAAGGCATTGTTCTCGCTTTAGATCCGGTAGTTGCAAAAAGCATAGTTAACTTATAGTTAACTTATAATAGATGAGCAATAAAGTATATTTTAATATCAATAAGCAAACAAAATAAGATTAATAAAGGCATGGCAAAGACATAATGGGTGGGTCATGGGTGTTTGTAATGCCATTATTAACACTTATATAAGCTTATAAACACACAATAATGTTAATAAGCATCTTGTAAGGACTTACAAGGGCCTTATTACTTGTTAATTAATGGTTATTACAAGGACCTTAATATAAAGCGTTACCGAATTTTCTAGAGAGCGTCTGTGTTTAGGGACCAGTCCAACTTATTATCCAGGTAAACACCTAGATACTGAGAGCAACACCTCCATGTCCACCCCACAGGTATTCACTGGCTGAAGGGGGGCTTGAACCTGTGGAAATCTCTGATCACTTCCTTAGTATTTGAGGTGTTCAGTAGGAGATAGTTCTTGTGACTCTAGACATAAATTTGCTAAGTTTTTATGTATTTTTTGTAATATTTTTGATGGATACTTCCGTGGAGAGAATACTGAATTTCCCCTCAGGGATGAATAAAGTAATTTTTATTTTGAGATCCCCATATTCAGATTCCTGTCCATTCCTGATACACGCCACAATAACAGTGTTGTCCGAGTATTTCTGGATGTGGCAGGACTCAGAGTTGTATTTGAAGTCTAATAAATTAAAATCTTTAGGAACATTATGTTGAAGGATGGTCTAATATTTTTTTCCACGGCTGTATATCAAGGTTATTATAGTTAACGAAAACTAACAAAATAAAGAAAATTGAAAACACATTTTTGTTAACTGAAATAAAAAAAAGATAACTAACTGAAACTGTATTTTGTGGTTACAAAACTAACTCAAATTATAGTGAAAATGTCCTTCGTTTTCGTCTTTGTCAACTTTTTTCATCCGTAAACCTTTTTGGTTGATATGAAATCTATTTCATCTATTTGATTTTATAACTTAATACATTTATTTGGGCTGAGATGGATCAGACAAAGGAAATAAAGGAAACATTTATTGTGACCTTATTGAATCTGGCACCCAACAAATACCCCATTACAAAAAAACTAAAACTAACACTAAAACTAATAAAAGAAATAGCAAACTCACTCTAAAAACTAATGAAAACTAACTGAATTTGAAAACAAAAAAATCAAAAAACTATTATAACCTTGTTGTATATATTATATATACACATGATTTAATTTCTGATTCATCAGATTACCACAGAAGAAACCTTCTGGGACCATTGCACATAAAGCAGAAGGAGGTAAGTTGTATTTCAGTTTGGGGACACTAGAGGGCCCCAATCACACAGACCAGATCCACTAATGGAAGCTCACAAATCATCACATTGATACTTGGAAGAAAGCAGTTGTTGATACCTCCAAATATAATTTAAAAAAATCCCCCAAAAAACCCGCCTATGTGCCCACGCGGTCTGGGTTTATATTATGACTGTAATAAATCAAAATCACACGATGAGTGTAATTCCTCAGCTGAAGCCAATGTAATAAAACACGGAGTGTCATTCACAAACGGGCCCGTCGGGTCAAATGGAGCCGATAAACCCTTGAGATGATTAAAACAGCGCGTGTTTTCCTCCAGTCAGCTCTAACAGGCCCGTGTTTCTCTAATATGGCAGCAAAAACACCAAATGTTGAAGATCTCTCAGTCAAATGAGCCCAGCTAGGCCGCATTTATTGTTCTCTCAACCGAACTATGGCCTCTCATCCCGCCCACAAGCCGCCGTAGCTGTGACGGATAGCTCGCCCCCGCCAATGAGATAGCCGCATGCTGCCGGCTCGAGACAAAACGGACCAATCAGAGTTTGATTGCATACGAGGGGGCACGCATTCTACGCTTTCTCTGGCAGAATGTTAGTTCCTGCTCTTCCCTGGCCGTTTCCTGTAACCGTACAGTGTTGTGAGACGGAGAAAGCCATGTGTGTCGATGCAAAGGTAAATTTAGCACCCCGAAATTATTACTGAGAGAGTTAGGGCAGTGGATATGATGGTTATTTTCATGTATCTTTGCCGAAAAATAGCCGCAGACCAAGCGAAACAAACAGTCTCGCGGCCTAAGCCTGTCTGGTTATTGTGGCACGTTGCTTTGGTTTGGTCCGGTTTGTTGATGAGGGTGAAGGAGTCCGGTTAGACTGAATGGTTGGTAGGAAATGACAGAGAAGTGGGGAGACGTTTCCAAACAAGAAATACATCACGCCTATAAGAATGGGAATGTTTTCGGTGCCACGCACGCTTTTGTAACAGGCACATCTTGGTCACGGTGCGAGCTAATGCTACAGACTAGAGAGACTGCAACAGCAGCAGAGAGGACAGAAAGCTTCCTCCAGCATCAGGACCCTCCTCATCTGACTCCTCCAACAACTACTTTCATTCACCCAAAGCCCCCTTTGATAGTATTGCTTCGTATATTTTCATTTAAACCTGTCTGGGTGTGTTTTCTGAAGCCTTTAATACCACGTTAGAATGGCTTTTATGGACGAGGTTGGACAAAAGTTGCATGTTATTTGTGTTATAGTGTTATGCAATTCACTCAGAGTAGGGTGAACTTTCAGGCTTCAAATTGTGTTTTCATATACAAGTTGTCTGTGATCATCATTTATGTGCATTAGGGACCGAACTAAACCAAATGGGTGAAGGTGAGAGGCAAAGAAACTAAATTGGCCACATTTACCAAGTTTCTGTCTGCTCCAGCATCAGGACCCTCCTCATCTGACTCCTCCAACAACTACTTTCATTCACCCAAAGCCCCCTTTGCTAGTATCGCTTCGTATATTTTCATTTAAACCTGTCTGGGTGTGTTTTCTGAAGCCTTTAATACCACGTTAGAAGGGCTTTTATGGACGAGGTGGACAAAAGTTGCATGCTATTTTCAAAAACAGTATTATCTGTGTGTGTGTGTTATAGTGTTATGCAATTAACTCAGAGTAGGGTGAACTTTCAGAAGATAAACGTGTGTAAAAAGTGTGTTTTCATATAAAAAGTTGTCCTTTATGTGCATTAGGGACCGAACTAAACCAAATGGGTGAAGGTGAGGGGCAAATAAACTAAATTGGCCACATTTACCAAATTTCTGTCTGCTCCAGCATCAGTACCCTCCTCATCTGACTCCTCCAACAACTACTTTCATTCACCCAAAGCCCCCTTTGCTAGTATCGCTTCGTATTTTTTCATTTAAACCTGTCTGGGTGTGTTTTCTGAAGCCTTTAATACCACGTTAGAAGGGCTTTTATGGACGAGGTGGACAAAAGTTGCATGCTATTTTCAAAAACAGTATTATCTGTGTGTGTGTGTTATAGTGTTATGCAATTAACTCAGAGTAGGGTGAACTTTCAGAAGATAAACGTGTGTTTTCATATAAAAAGTTGTCTGTGATATTTAAAAAAAATCATCCTTTATGTGCATTAGGGACCGAACTAAACCAAATGGGTGATGGTGAGAGGCAAATAAACTAAATTGGCCACATTTACCAAGTTTCTGTCTGCTCCAGCATCAGGACCCTCCTCATCTGACTCCTCCAACAACTACTTTCATTCACCCAAAGCCCCCTTTGATAGTATCGCTTAGTATATTTTCATTTAAACCTGTCTGGGTGGGTTTTCTGAAGCCTTTAATACCACGTTAGAAGGGTTTTTATGGACGAGGTTGGACAAAAGTTGCATGTTATTTGTGTTATAGTGTTATGCAATTCACTCAGAGTAGGGTGAACTTTTAGGCATAAACGTGTCTTCAAAGTGTGTTTTCATATAAAAGTTGTCTGTGATCATCCTTTATGTGCATTAGGGACCAAACTCAACTAAATGGTTGATGGTGAGAGGCAAAGAAACTAAATTGGAGCTCAAAAGGAAACTGAAACTATTGAACGAGGCACATCAAATCTTGGTTGGTGTATACAATAGGGTTTGGGACATTGTATTGGTAGTATTGCTTCGTATATTTTCATTTAAACCTGTCTGGGTGTGTTTTTTGAAGCATTTAATACCACGTTAGAAGGGCTTTTATGGACGAGGTGGACATAAGTTGCATGTTATTTTCAAAAAAAGTATTATCTGTGTGTGTGTGTTTTAGTGTTATGCAATTAACTCAGAGTAGGTTGAACTTTCAGAAGATAAACGTGTGTTAAAAGTGTGTTTTCATATAAAAAGTTGTCTGTGATATTGAAAAAAAATCATCCTTTATGTGCATTAGGGACCAAACTAAACTAAATGGGTGATGGTGAGAGGCAAAGAAACTAAATTGGCCACATTTACCAAGTTTCTGTCTGCTCCAGCATCAGTACCCTCCTCATCTGACTCCTCCAACAACTACTTTCATTCACCCAAAGCCTCCTTTGCTAGTATCGCTTCATATTTTTTCATTTAAACCTGTCTGGGTGTGTTTTATGAAGCCTTTAATTCCACGTTAGAAGGGCTTTTATGGACGAGGTTTGACAAAAGTTGCATGTTATTTTCAGAAACCGTATTATCTTATAACCCAGTGGTGGTCCGTTTGTTTATTGAGCTTCTTTTTCTTCTTTTATTTCATGAATGTTGAATGAATAAGTGGTGTTATGCAATTAAGTCAGAGCAGGGTGAACTTTCAGGCACAGCTCTTAAGAAGATAAACGTGTCTTAAAAGTAGTGGATCGACCGATACGGGTTTTTTAAGGCCGATGCCGATTATTTTGACATTAACCGATCCCCGATATGTGCTGCCGATTTTTTTTGGGCAGATTCTTGAAGCCGATATTGCCTTTTCTCCCTCCATTTACATGATAAAAATGACACGATGATAACAAATGTTACACAAGTCTTAATTTAAACAAAAAAAGAAACGTTTATCATCAAAATAAAAACAACATATTAACAGTTGGATAGCAAACAATGTGTATGTTGTTCTAGGCCTGGAGGTGGTGGCGCCTCAGATGATCCACATATTTGATGTGTTTTTCTTTTTTCCGGTATCAGCAGCAGCTCACCAGAGAATGGAGGTGTTGCTCTGCTGTTGGCTCAGTGAAATGGGCTAATTGATTGGCGAACGCACGCACATATCAGCCAATACCGATAGAAGTAAAAAACGCAAATATTGGCCGACCAATATATCGGTCGACCTTTAAACTAAACTAAATGGGTGATGGTGAGAGGCAAGGAAACTAAATTTGAGCCCAAAAGAAGACAGGGAGCTTTTGCCGCAAAGAGTCACATTTGCCAAGTTTCTGTCTGCTTCTTGGTATTTTGCGTTCTGAAACTATTGAATGAGGCACATCAAATCTTGGTCGGTGTGTACAATAGGGTTGGGACATCGTATTGACCAAGATTGTTACAATGCATTGAATTTAATGACCTGCAGTTCAGGTCTGGTGGTAAATTAACACATATTTTGTGGATTTGCTTTCATAATGGGTCAGGTGGGTGACATCATTGTCCATCACAATGTTTCACTGTGGACCCCAAACAGCAGACATAGCCAAAAAACAGCTGTATTATCGTCAGTGTAGCATTTGTTTGAATAATGTTAAATCGTTAATTTGTGCCTTATTGACATCAGTGTTTTTCTTCTTTTTCCAGCTGTTTACTTAAAAGTTGAGAAGATTTGGACTGCGACGATTTAGCTTCCATCTCGGAGTCTTTTTAACGTTGTGCCCGTCTCCCTGTGTGGAGTGGGCAAGATGGCGGACCCCATCATGGACCTCTTTGAGGACACACCCCTGTTTAACCTGGATGCCCTACCGGACGACTCTTTCTCTCAGGGCTCCTCGGACCCCGTGGAAGAGGCCCTTAAGCTGGCGCTGGGCCAAGTGGACCCGCCGACCGAGTCCGAGCTCACGGTCGACGCAGGACTCGGCGTTTCTGTAGCAGCTCCCGCCATCCTGGAAGCCCCCGCCCCCGTTCAAGTCCCCACGCAGCAGCAGCAGCAGCCAGTGCAAGTGGCGACCGCTCAGACTGTTTCCATAGCTGCAGCTCCCACTGTGGCCCCAGCCCCTGCTCCGGCCCCCGTTGAACCCGTACCTCAGATTCAGACCCAGACCACCATCCCCATAGTGAGCAGCACCAGCGTGGCCACCAGTAGCACCGTCCTGCTGAGCTCCCCTCTGACTGTGTCCAGCTCCCCGGTCACCACCACCGCCACCACGCAGCAGCTCACACAGATAACTCACCAGCTCACTGCTCAGCAGCTCGCTGCCATCACACAGCAGGCTGGGGGGAAAATAGTCATCCTCAAAGGGCCCCAGGGCCAAGCCCAGGTGCTGCAGACTGTATCAGGAGCCACAGGCCAGACCACCGGAAAGGTCATCCGCGTGTTGTCTGGCACTCCTCTTAAACCGGGCATGTCCATCCTGCAGGGGGGGACGGTCTTGAATCAGGCGAGTCCGGGACAAGCTCAAGTCAAAGTGGGTGCTGCAGGGGTGCAGAGGCTGCTGCAGTCTCCCAACGGGCCGGTCAAACAGGTGCTGCTCACCTCCATGCCCCAGCAGACACAAGGCCAGACGGTCCAGGTGCAGATCCCAGCCCAGGCACAGATGGCTCAAGGCCAGACTCAAGTCCAAGTCCAGTCTCAGGCCCAGGCTACTCAGATCCAGGGCCAGGTGCAGCTCCAGCCAGCCATGCAGGCCCAAACAGCGGTAAGCAAAACCTTTTCTGTTACAGTTAGACCACAACATGTTAACCAGACAGCAGGTGACGTTTGGAGAGGCTTTATGGTTTCTATCAGTGTCATTGCAAGTTTTACCAGCTGTAATTTTAGGTCAGCATTTTTTTCGCTGTTTTGTTTAACCCTTTAACAGGCGAAGAATTATATTTGGTAACTTAAGTGGATGTTAAAATGGGGTCCCCATGTCTCTCTGTTTGGTCGTAGAACCACATGGATTTCTTCCAGCTAATCAGCAAAGATCAGGCTACGTCACAGACAGTGACACCATGACATCTGACCAATCAGTATGATAATAATATAATAATATTACCTTTATTGACCTTGATCTCCAATGTAAAAATGAAAAATTTAGAAAAAAAAAAATCTGCAAGGAACAGTCGTACAAACAGTTATTCTCCAGTGACTTTGCAAATTTACTAGATTAAAGTGGCAAATCTACAAGAAAAAAAGTTGCAGATTTAAGAGATTTA
This sequence comes from Centropristis striata, assembly GCF_030273125.1. Taxonomy (NCBI): domain Eukaryota; kingdom Metazoa; phylum Chordata; class Actinopteri; order Perciformes; family Serranidae; genus Centropristis; species Centropristis striata. The sequence continues at coordinate 4,820,879 of NC_081527.1, read as the reverse complement.
AAGTGGCAAATCTGCGCAATAAAAGTAGCAGATTTACGAGAAAAAAGTGGGGGGAAAACTACTTTTTTCTCACAGATTTTTTCTCACTTTTTCCTCAAAATATTACCCCCCTCCCCCGGGTCCCTTTGTTTTTTTTACACATTCTGGCTGTATGTAATATCCTCCAATATTCTCTAGGGTTGAAATTTGGAATTTACAAGTATTTCAATGAGTGACCCATTAAGAGTTAAGTGTCATAATGAGTCTCATTCTGTGTGTCTGATTCTAGGGTGGTGAAGCAAAGCGGATCACCCTGGTCCTCCAGCAGCCCTCCCAGGCCGGCTCTGCTGCAGCGGGTCAAGGCCAGCAGCAGGTCACACAAGTTCAGCAGGTTCAGACGGCCCAAGGAGCCCAGCAGCAGCAGCAGGTCCCCACTAGGCTGGTACTGGGACAGCTCCCCGGAGGCAAACTGGTGCTTCAGGGAAGCCAGCTAGCAGCCCTGACCCAGGCTCGGGCTGCAGGCCAGGCAGGGGGGCAGCCCAAAGTCCTCACAATCCAGCTGCAGGTGCAGCAGCAGCCCAACCAACAAGGAGGAGTCAAGGTGAGAAACGAGTGTTTTAGAGGCTGTTCAGAGCTGCTGTAGACATGTGACCTGGGTGATCCCATCACTGTGACAGCTCTGAGTGTGTTGGTTCACACCTGACACTGGATTGTTTCTCTACGTGTTTCTTGAGTTATCACTTGTGATTGGCTCTCACTTCCCTGTTAAAAACGCAATTAAATACGGAGGAGACACATACAGGAGAGTCTGCAGCATGCTCCTACATCATTTGGTGTCTATTTTCTGAACTTGAATGTTACATCCAGCAGCTCTAAAAGGGGTAAAAGGAGGCAACATAAACCAGATGTAATGGATTTAACAGAGGTGTTTTTAATGAGAAATAAAATAGCAAGTAGGGTTGTCACGATACCGAAATTTTCAACTTGATACCGATACTCAGGAAAATATTCGATACCATTTTCGATACCACAAGGATAAAAACAAAGACCCCAAAATTTAACAGAAATATTTTTATTAACCAGAAAAATGCAACATGTAAAAATGAACAGAAGCACAGGTTAAATATTTATAATAAAAAACAGTTGTGCAAAAAGAAACTATGACAACTATGATAACAAGCTTCAGGTCTGATGTAGTGCAAAAAATAAATAAATACAATAAACAATAACAATTGGAACAATATTTGGAGGTTGTATGCTGTGCACAATATTAGGCAAGCTTGATAAGTCGACTTTTCTCTGCTTCATTCTGGGACTTCAAGAGAGAAAATAACACTTTTCAGTCACCAACATTTATGTAAACTTATTAACTCTTAATGCTTATGTATACTGACACTGTGTCAATTAACGTAATATGGGCATACTACGTGCCTGATTTATTTATTTACGTTGTTTATAATCATTAATGTGACGTCAGCCTTTTATTGCTAGCTGCGGCTAACGGCTAATAATAACACGATACTTTTGAAAATGAGTAACGTATCCAGATACAACGTTTTAGTTTTAGTAACACCAGAACTAAAAAATAGATGCTTAACCGACAGTGTGATTATAACGTCCAAAACACAAGATCCACACTCACTTTTTTCTGTGACATGAGACATGCAGCAGCAGGCAGCAATGTGCTTCATGTTTGCATCTTCCTGTATTCCTATGTGGTCTGAACGATCAGATCTTAACCCTCTGAAATCTTGGGCTACTATGTCCGTCAAAAAAACCTGTGAAAAAATCTTCACCATGCCATGTTGGTATCAGTTTTTTCAGCGTTACCTCACCTATATGTCCTGATGATTAATTTTTAACTTTGACTCACTTGATCAAATTTTGAACCCAAAAGAAACTAAGGAAAAAAAAAAAGAAAAAATCTGATCTTGAAAATTATGTGTGAAAACACAGAATTTTAAATATTGCAAATATGAATACAGGTTGCAAATATTACATATAACAGGTAAAATTATGATAATATCTAGTTTTATATTTTTATACTAAATATATTTGACATTATCTCCGGTCTGAATATTTTTTTAAAAATCTGGCATGTAGTTTCAAGCCAGAACTTTAGAGGGAAGCTGATGGAGAGACTCAATGATGCTTCATTCAGGAATCATAAATCTACCGATAACCGATCACAGAATCGATGGGAGATTAATAATAATCCTCACTGTCCTGTATTTACAATCTAGCCTTGTGCACCACCTAAAGTGTTAAAACCATAATTGTTCTAAAATAAGTAGTAAATACAATACAGATCTTTATGTACCACAATCAGCTTTTTATTTATGTAAACATTACATGCCCTGTCAAGAGCAACAGATGAAATAAAATCAACGTCTAAACGTTTCACTTACGGTGAGCTGAGTGACTTTGGGATTTGTTTTGCCCGGTTTGTTTCTCTACTCGCCATATTCTGTTGTGTGGCGCGTTCTCAAATGTGGGATAATGTTATAAGGTTGTATTAACTTGTTGTTGTTGGATACCACCTCCTGGAATTTTGGCGTCGCGAGTTTTACATCTTTTTCGGGAACTGTGAAAAAAATTCCAGACCGGAGAAGTCATGCTGCCGGCTTCATTCATGATGAGAGCAGAAAAAACGGGTCATTTACGTCACGCGCGTAAATATATATAATTTCATATAATTTGTCACGCGGAGAAAAACTGTCTTGTGTGTAAAAAAAAATAAATAAAAATGTTTAAAATAAAATAAAATAATAAATTAAAATAAAATAAAATAATAAAAAAAATACATAAATTAAAAACAATAATAATAATAAAATAATAAAAAAAATAAAAAAATAAATGATAAAATATATATATATATATATATATATAATCGATCAGCTTTTCTGATCGACACTTTGAGAGCCCACCGATCAACCTGTTCGGTGGTCCATATTGGCTGATAACGATCGATCGGAGCATCCCTAGTGTATATATTTGTATATTTGAATTGTTTATATTATTAGTTGGCAGCCCTAGTCCTCAATAGCTCTTGAGTGCGTTCACACCTGTACAAAGAGCTGTCCACTTGGGATTGATCACCCAGGGTGCACGTTATTATTATTATTATTATTATTATTATTATTATTATTATTATTATATATTTGGAAGTACCAGTTTGAAATCCTACAAACTGTGTTTGTTTTCCTTCTTTTATTTGTGACAAATTACTCTGCAGTTCTCTTGTGTGATGGTGTGTAAAGAGCTGTTATCTTCTAGTTATTTTCTATTAATGCAATTAAAAGGAGGAGTTATTCTCTGACAATTATAGAAGCTGAAGCGATTCCCAATCCACTGGGTCAGGCTTTTAACCATTCCCCAGGAGACGATGATTTTCAACATGTTGCTGCTCTGTGTAACCAGTGTTTTAGTTGGCTAAACAATGGTTGGACTAGAGTCGATGTTTCTGCTTGTTTCAGACAGACAAAATTAATATTGCATGTGTTGTTACAGTACACCACAGAGGCTCCACAATGGCTACTTTAGTGCAGCCGGGACAGATCAGTCCAAATGATGAACGTACCTTTATTATCCCTGCTAACTATTAGCAAGTAATGTTAACGCTAGCTTCTTTTGTTAGCCATATAAGGACATGCATTGTTTTGAATTTATCTCTACAAAAACTCAGAGATAAAGAAAACTGTAGGAATTTAATCAGACTTCTTTATTATAAAGCACTGAATGATTTCAGCTTAAAAACAGCAATGTCGCTCTTTATATCTGCATATCCATTGTTGGCTTTTTAAGTTGCATATCTCCACGTAACCATATTGAAGTTGCTACATTTTCATATCTATTAAGGAGGCGATATTCATGTTGAGTGTGCTTTAGTTTAGTTTATTGCTATTTTATACTCTTGTGGCTTTATTTACAGCCACCTTAAATGTTGCAGGATGTTAATTAATAACTTAACCGACAATAAAAAGTTTGACCAGTTCATAATAATCAGTTAAACGGTGTAAAGCATGGGTCTCAAACTCGCGGCCTGCGGGCCAATTGCGGCCCTCGTGACGGTATTTTGAGGCCTCCACCTTGATATGAAAGTTTAATGTGAGTTTTATATGAATGGCACTTTACCGTGTTGTGTGTGGAAAGTCCCTTTTATTACTTTTTATGGTAATTTTGTGTCCTTTTTGGTAATTCTGTCTTTTTTATAGTAATTTTGTGTCTTTTTTATAGTAATTTTGTGCCTTTTTGGTAATTCTGTGTCTTTTTTGGTAGTTATGTGTCTTTTTTTGGTAATTTTGTGTCTTATTTTAGTAATTGTGTATTTTTTTTGGGGTCATTTTGGGGTCATTTAGTGTCTTTTTTGGTAATTCTGTCTTTTTTCTGTCATTTTGTTTCTTTTTTAAGTAATTTAGGGTTTTTTTTCTGTCATTTTGTGCCTTTTTTGGGTCATTTTGTGTCTTTTTTTGGCCTTTTTTGTCTTTTTTTTTGCCTAATGTTTGTCTGCTGCCTTATCCAGAGTTGGTTATGAAAATATCAACAGTCAGTTTCACCTCTGTGTGTTTAGAACAGACATCAGTCGAAGCTAAAGAAAGTGGTTAGCATAGCTCTGTCGGAGGTGTTAAACTGTCCAGCCTGAAAAAAAAAATCCCCGGACCGATATCCTTACCACAGTACAAAGATGAAACTGATCCAGCTCTTATCTGACTGTTGATAACACGCCAAACAGGTAGATTTCACAAAACCTCCGAGTGTCTTTAAAATCTCCAAATCTGACGTGAGATCTGAGAAGCCAAATTCTCAGATCATAAACTGAAACAGCTTTTCTGTGCTACATCTAACCTGACACGGGGCTTTTTTTAGATTCATGTTCTGTGATCTTGGTCTTTGGTTCTTTTCTAAGAGGACTGTGACTTGACATCTCTCTTCTCTCCCTCTCCCAGTACCAACTGGTCTCAGGAACTGGGAACGCTGGCAGCCCTCAGGTGCTGCAGATCTCCCAGGGCCAAGGAGGACAGAGAGTCGCGGTGCCGCTTAAGATGCTGCTGCAGCCACAGGTAGATACCTGCTTATTGACATTTCATTATGTTTGGATACAGGTGCATCTCAATAAATTAGAATATGATAGAAAATAAATGTATTTATGTCAGTAGTTCAATTCAAAAAGTGGAAATAACACATTTTATTTATACAGTCATGGAAAAAAATATTAGACAACCCTTGTTTTCTTCACTTTATTGTTCATTCTAATGCCTGGTACAACTAAAGGCACATTTGTTTGGACAGAAGTAGCTCGTTAGAGTTTAATTTAAGAGCTGATATCTAGATATTTAACATGGTTTTCTTGATGATGATGATTTTGGTTATTATCAAGGTTATTAAGAAAACCATGGAAAATGTCTAGATATCAGCTCTTAAACTGAACTCTAACGAGCTATTTTTGTTGTTATAATTATAATTATAATGAGTATTGCTTACATTTAATGAAGACCTAAAATTCAGTGTCTCAAAAAAATTTAATATTACAAAAAAACATAAAACGTTTAATGGGCTATTTGATTTGAACTACTGGAAATTGACTTTTCTATCATATTTTAATTTATAGAGATGATCCTGTACACTTTAAATGAGACATGTAGAATTAAATATCACTATTTTAAACTTAGATCTGGTTATTTTTCTTGACAGAAGCATTCTTCATGAATAATTTGTTTAAAGAGCTTTAGAAATATGAAAATCTGGTTATATTATCTGTTTTTTATAGTGTTTTTTTTATTGAGATGCACCTGTACATGTATGCGAATATATAGAGCAGGGATGGTCAACTGGAGGCCCGGGGGCCACATACGGCCCTCACCCTCACTTGAAGTGGCCCTCAGTACAACTACATGCATTTGAGCATGAAATCTTAAAAGTGCAAGTGTAAAAATGCACAAAATTACTTCTTGCATTAATGTTGGTCTGCTGTTCTTGCACTGAAAAAAAAAAAAAATCACAGTAAGTGGTTATTTTTTATTTGCTTCAAACCTTTTGTATTCCTATTTATACTGTTATACACTGCAAATAATTTGGTTCTTAAGATAAAACAAACTTAGATTTAGAAGTGTTAGATAATTTATCTTGTTTTAAGAGTTTATTTCTTATTTTAAACATTAATTTCTAGATTTAATAATCCTAATTTAAGAAATCTTGTCAAGGTAAATTATCTGTCCATGCAGCAAGATCATTTCCCTCAGATTTACTGTTTTTATCTTTAGACACACCTTTTTGCAGTTTACATGCATTTGAGCATGAAATATGTTAAGTTACTGCACTGTAAACATATTTAAAATTGCAGTTTCATCATATCTGGTTAAGTGCACGCTCCTATATGTGGCCCTGTGGTAGTGGCCATGAAAAATTGTGGCCCCCTGCAGCATTTAAGTTGCCCATCCCTGCACTAGAGGCTTTAGGTGTTTGTGCAAACATCTCAAACGTTCTCCTTCCTTCCCACAGACGAGCACGGCGACCTCGGCGGGCGGGACGGTCTCCGTGGTGAAGGTGATCAACACGTCTGCGGCGGGCCCCTCCACCACCACCACCACCCCGTCCCAGGCCATCCGCATCACCAAGGCGCCCGGCGAGCCCGCCTCCGTGCGGCGGGTGGAGATCCTGTGCAAGCAGGAGAAAGCCAACCGCATCGTGGCCGAAGCCATCGCTCGGGCCAAAGCGCGCGGCGAGAAGAACCTGCCCCGAGTCCTGAACCAGGACGAGCTGCCCGCCACGCAGACCTCCCCGGAGATCGGAGGAACGGTGACCGTGGTGTCGGCCGCCAAGAAGAAGAGCAGCGGAGGAGGAAGCAAGAAGAAGAGTCCCGTCGCTGGAGGAACGACGCCCAAAACCACAGGAGGAGCCGATAAAAAGGGCAAAGTGAAGACGCCCGGAGGAACGACGGGAGTGGCTGGAGGAACGGTGATCCCCGGCTCCGGGAACAAGAGCAAGAGCAAAACTAAGACAAAGTAAGTGATGCAGAAAACTGTAACTTCTCTAATAGACATAATTACTATTAGACTTTATTACCTGTGTCTTTTTATCTAGTGCTGATTTTACGTGTCTGATTTTTCTCTTAGTCTTTTGTTTATTTTGTTTCTGGTTTCTGTGGCACTTTGAGATTTCTTTATGAAAAGTGCTTTACAAATAAAATGTATTATATATATATATATATATATATATATATATATAATACATTTTATTTGTAAAGCACTTTATAGCACTCTATCTATATATGTCTATATATATATATATATATATATATATATATATATATATATATATATATATATATATATATATATATAGACTAATTAATAGTAGCAAATAAATACATAAGAGAAGATGTTGTAACACTAAGATGCATGAGCAGAAAATACTTTAAAATGGTTCAAGTAAAAGCCACATTAAAAAGATAAGTCTTAAGTTTGCTCTTAAAAATGTTTTAATTTGTAAAAAAAATTAAATTTGTAAATTTTAAGGCATTAGATTCACATTATTGGACCCTGTGGATACCATGCTGATCCTGTATTTGTCTGCAGGTTGCCTTAACCCATTTAAGGCGGGAAAGCATTACCACATTTCTACCATTAAAGCTGGGAAAGCGGATACGTCGTTTTGTAGTATTTGTAGTTTTTTCCACCTATTTTTGGGCTCTTGGCCAATGAAATGCATCAGAATACATGTGGGAGTGTTGCAATGCAACATGGGACTTTTCCAGAACTTTGAAATCATCACTAAAAAAAAGACACAAAATGACCAAAAAGACACCAAATGACAAAAAAAAGACACCAAATGACAAAAAAAAAGACTCAAAATGACAAAAAAAAGACACAAAATGACAAAAAAAAAAGACACAAAATTACTTGTCAGAGACAGCAAAACAGAAAAAATAGTCTGAAAAACAGAAAAAAGTTAGATAACTTATTTTGTTTTAAGAATTAAATCTAGAAATAAGCATGTTGAACGCTTAAAATAAGAAATTAATAATCTTAATTTAAGAAATCTTGTCAAGGTAAATTCTGTCCATGCAGCAAGATCATTTCCCTCAGATTTACTGTTTTTATCTTGTTTTAGACACACTTTTTTTTGCACTCAGTCCAAATCAATAAACAAAACAATATTAATCATTGGACTTCTTCCTTCTGTCCTCCTGCAGCACTATTACTCTAGTGGGAGCAAAGAAAAGGAAGCGAAACGCGTCGTCGGACCACTCTGACGGGGAGCTGAGCCCCGCCTCTCCTGCTGCGCTGGACGAAGACTTGATTACGGTACAAACACACACAACAAACACACACATACACACATAACGCACATCAGTGCATTTAAAAAAAAAAGATCAGATTAACCCTCTGGACCACAAGAAGTTTCAGATTTTTACATTTTATTTTGTGCCCTCCTGCACCCTTCCTTAAAACAGCACATTATAGAAAATAAAAAACTGTTTATTTGCTGATTTATTTTGGAATAAAATGTTATCTATAAATATATATGTGTGTGTGTATATATATATATATATATATATGTGTGTATGTATGTATATTGTTTTGTTTCTCTTACAAATATTCAAATATGTACTTTGCAGATTTTGTTTTCAGCACTTTATTTAACATTACAGAATAAAAGCATTGTAACAGCTATGTTATATGCTGATTTTTTCCTTTTATTCTTTTCTCTTGACCATAACTCTGTAATAAGATAGGCCTACCAGTATCAGCTGTGTAATGTAATCTGTGAGGTTAATAATAATAAAGAATAAATGTAAAAAAACAAACAAAACAAAAAAACTCTCCATTAACCCGTTTTTGCCTCCTGGCCAGCAGAGGCGCTCCAACCGCGTGGTGAAGAGGAAGAAGTACACGGAGGACCTGGACATCAAGATCACCGACGACGAGGACGAGCAGGAAGACGTCGACGTCACGACGACGGCTGCAGCCGTGGCGTCCATCAGCGGCGGGACGGCGGCGCAGCTCAAACAGGAGCTGGAGCTGGACGTGGACGGACAACCCAGCATGCAGTTCTTCGTGGTGAGTGGACACGGATTGTGCAGTGTTGGATTAGTTTAGGTTTATCTCTGTTTATTAATTTGCATGTAAACAAATAAGATGAACCTAGTTAAACCTACAGTCCCAGCAGCCATTTTTCTGCCTAGTTTTGGTTTTTCTCTGTATGTTACCTCCTGTGTCCCATAGACATCAAACTTTAAGAGCTGATATCTAGACATTCACCTAGATTTTGTTGATAAAAACCAAAATCATTATTAATAAAACCATGTTAAATGTCTAGATATCTGCTCTTAAATTAAACTCTTATCAGCTATTTTAGTTGTTGTCATTATATTTGTCCAAACAAATGTACCTTTAGTTGTACCAGACATTAAAATGAACAAGAAAATTAAGAAAATTTGTTTTTTTACAGGAAAACCCAAGTGAGGAAGATGCTGCCATTGTAGACAAAGTTCTGTCTTTGAGGTTAACCAAGAAGGAAGTATGTTTTATTATTATTATTGAATCCCAATGCATTTCTACAGCTAATTTAATGTTTGTGTAATGTGTAATGTTTGAGAATAATAAAACCCCTGAAACCTTATTCTTCTTGTTTTCCAGGTGACCCAGGGCCAGTACACCAATATTGAGGAATTCTTTGTCAAATACAAGAACTAGTAAGTGTTTTGAGATTCACAATTTCAATTTTACTTTTTCTCGTAAAGACGTCCAAATGAGTAAAACTGGCCTCTTGTTCTCAGTTCGTACTTACACTGTGAGTGGGCGACTCTGGCTCAGCTGGAGAAAGATAAGAGGATCCATCAGAAGATCAAGAGGTTCAAGACGAAGCACGCACAGATGAGACATCTCTTCCAGGAGGTGAGAGGCTCGTCTTCTGTCAGGATGGAGTTCAGCTGCTTCACCTGTTACTGGTCAAAGACAGTGGATGTTTAGGGGGAGATAGCAGGTCAACAATAAATAACACACGCCGATATCCGCCGATATCATAAACCGATTAAATATTGTGGTGCTGCTTACTTGATTAAATGCACAACCCCGGCCAAATTTGCCCTGATTGTGGGTATTATTGTTATTGATTATCTCAGGGAGAGCATCATCCAAGTTTTAAGTAGGATGTATCTTTTTGTATTTTATTTGAAAGCAATTTAGGGGTGTGCAATATTGTATCGTTCACGATTATACCGGTATATTTTTTTTATGGGTAAAAAAAATGCGGTAACACTTTACAATAACCAACTAAGTAATGTTTATAGATGGTTTATAGACCAATTATTAACCATTTACAAAGTGCTATACATATTTAATCTTTAAATGTTTTCAACCAATTTCTTAAAGGTATATGAATCATTTCAAAATCATTAACATACTTAATATGGTGTTAAAAATGTTAAAATTAGTGCAACTAAAACTATTAATAAACTGTTAATTGTAATTTAATTGTTTGTTAATGGTAAAGTAACTATAAACATACATTAATATACCATCTATTTGTCATTTATAAATGATGTAGTTAGTTAAACATTAATAAATTATGTATTTACCATTCTAGATGGCATATATACGGTTGATAAATGATGATTAAACATTAATAAACTATCTGTTTACCATTTATAAATGATGGTTATTGTAAAGTGTTACCAAAAATGCATATGATGATATTGGCAACATTCTTACTTCTTGGCGTAGTGGTGTAAGGAGTTCCCATTAATTTCCTAGACTGGTGCCCCGCTATTGTCTCATGTGCTGCGCTAACGTCACATTTCATCTACTGAAAGTATATCTACACTATTCATAATATCAAGTTATTTTGCGTTTTGTCTCTGCTCAGCAGAGTGTCTGTCACCCGACCAGCACCAATCTAAACACTATCAACATGTCCGCTCTTGTCAGAGGTCCAAACGGCCCAAACACACTGTTGCATTATGCCGTTCGTTAGCCGCGAGCTAACATTAGCCAGCAATTAAAGTTGTTTTGGTTTTAATCACAAAAAGCTACTATTACTTCCTCTCACTAAACAATGCAGCTTTCAAAATAAAAGCACAGAATCCACCACAGAATTTACAAGAAGACTATCAAAATAAGATGCCTTAAATAAATCATAGAAGAACCTTTATTCTCCTTTACAACAACTAATTAAAATAGGCAATGATTAAGATCAGTGTATATGATGGAATAGTGGCATTAGAATGTGTGAGAGGCACCAAATTTGGGCTTTTATGAAAAAAATGTCTCTAGTCCACACAGTCTGGCTGCTCCATGTCCTAGTGGAAAGCCCTGTTGACTCTGAAAAATGTTCTGTGAGTTGTTTGCTTACATTTAGCTCTCAAAATGGATGAGATTGATCACATTGTTCTATAAAATGTACAAAATTTTCTCCCGGGGGCCCCCGGACCCCCTAGATGAAGGGGGATGAAGATCTCTGCAATTAGTTGTATGGGAAAAAATATCGGTAATCGGCTAAATGAGTTGCAAAAAATCGGCATATCGGCAAAAAATCCAATATTGTGCATCCCTAGTTTTTGCCTTAAACTGCACATTATCAGCATAAAGTAGACGTGTGTGTAAAGAGGAGACTTGTGGGATTGATAGATTTGCACTTCTTTCTGCCTGCTGTCCTCTGACCCTGTGCTTCTGTCAGGAGGAGGAGCCTTTTAACCCCGACTACGTGGAGGTGGACAGGATCCTGGACGTCTCCCACAGCGTGGACAAGGACAACGGAGAGGTGAGAGACGAGGTTTCTCTCTCAGCAACACAAGAGATCAGCTGTTCTTCTCTTTAAAGCCGTTTATTATCCTTTTTCAGAAATATGACCCTTTTCATGCCTCCACTCTTTCCCCTGCAGCCTGTTATCTACTACCTGGTGAAGTGGTGCTCTCTGCCTTACGAGGACGCCACTTGGGAGCTGAAGGAGGACGTGGACGAGGGCAAGATCGAAGAATTCTCCAAGATCCAAAACAGACAACCTCGACTGAAAAGAACGGTGAGCCGTCGAGTGGAGGATCGCCAGGAGCAGCTTTTAATTTCTTCTCTTTCTTCTGTTCTTTTCATGTATTTTCTCTTTCTCTCTCTCAGCCACGGCCGTCTGCCAGCTCATGGAAGAAGTTGGAGGAGACCCGAGAATATAAGAACGGCAACATCCTGCGAGAGTACCAGCTGGAAGGGGTTAACTGGCTGCTCTTCAACTGGTACAACAGGTATTTATCAAACACAGACGCACACGTTGGCACGCTGCGTTTTGAGGCCACATTCAAACAGGATTAGTTCTTCTGGCTGAAGAGCTGCAATTAACCCTCTGCACCCCACAGGGAGTTTAGGGCATTTTATTTGTTTTGCTCAATAACACTGTTTTAATGCCATAAATAACTAAAAGAAAAAGGAAAACAAAAGTTGAATTTCTTTAATAGTTCATTTGACAAAAATTGGGGTGAAACACAGTGTTTCCCCAGGTTCCTAATGAGTCTTAAAACACATCTGGTAAAATATTTTGTTGTTTTTACTCAAGAGCGTTCTTTTAACTTTCTAAAATGGCATTTTAAAGTTGAAGTTCTGAAGTTGAGCTGTTACTATCAAAGCCACTCAACCAGAAGTCCTGGAAAATCAGGTCTTTTTTATGTCATATAAGTGTCTGTATGTGTGTGTTATGTAAGGTATTTCATCCAAACAATGATGTTTTTTTAACTACACTTAACTGCTTCTTTTTGCCAATTTATAACTCATTTTCAGGTCTTTAGCCAAACTCTGCTGTTTTTATCTAAATCTAACCACATACTTTTTATTTTCTGAACCTTAAATTTTATCTCTCTAAATCAGGGGTCTCAAACTCAAATTACCTGGGGGTCGCTGGAGGCAGTATCAAAATGACCAAAAAAAGACACAAAATTACCAGAAAAAAGACACAAAATTACAGAAAAAAAACTAAATTACTTAAAAAAGACACAAAATGACCCAAAAAAACACTAAATTACATTAAAAATACACAGAATGACCAAAAAATACACAGAATTACCAAAAAAGACACAAAATGACCCAGAAAAGACACAAAAATGACAGAAACAACTACATTTTTATTTAAATTACCAATCAAGACACAGAATTATTAAAAAAGGACACAAAATGACTGAAAAAACACTAAATCACTTTAAAAAGGACACACAATAATTAAAAAAGACAATAGTTTTAAAAAAGACATAAAATGACCAAAAAAGACACAAAATGACCACAAAAAAGACACAGAATTACTAGAAAAAAGACACAAAATTACAGAAAAAAAACTAAATTACTTAAAAAAGACACAAAATGACCCAAAAAAACACTAAATTACATTAAAAATACACAGAATGACCAAAAAATACACAGAATTACTAAAAAAGACACAAAATGACCCAGAAAAGACACAAAAATGACAGAAACAACTACATTTTTATTTAAATTACCAATCAAGACACAGAATTATTAAAAAAGGACACAAAATGACTGAAAAAACACTAAATCACTTTAAAAAGGACACACAATTATTAAAAAAGACAATAGTTTTAAAAAAGACATAAAATGACCAAAAAAGACATAAAATGACCAAAAAAGACACAAAATGACCACAAAAAAGACACAGAATAACCAAATAAGACATAAAATTATTAAAAAGGACACACAATTATTAAAAAAAGACACAAAATTACAAAAAAAAAGTAATTAAAATGGTAAAATGAATTTCCAGCCCTGAGTCGGAGTGACGCCTGTTGACTGATTTGAGTTGAATGTTTGGGTAAATCCTCCCTGTTCGTCGTCTCTCAGGCAGAACTGTATCCTGGCAGACGAGATGGGTCTGGGGAAGACCATCCAGTCCATCGCGCTGCTGTCGGAGGAGTACGCTGCCGGGGTCCAGGGCCCGTTCCTGGTCATCGCTCCTCTGTCCACCATCACCAACTGGGAGAGGGAGTTCAGCACCTGGACCGACATGAACGCCATCGTCTACCACGGCAGCCTGGCCAGCCGCCAGATGATCCAGCAGTACGAGATGTACTTCAAAGACGACAAGGTTGGTTATTGGTGATGATTATTGTTGATTAGTGCTGGGCAATAAGGCCAACATCTTATATGCAGAAAGTATTTGTCACAGTAAAGTAGATTTTCTGGCACTTTACCGGTGTTTATTGAAACCGTTTATTTAAGGGAACATAAATGCAGGAGTACCTTTTTAAAAATAAATAAATAAATAAATCAAAGCTCCACATTTGAATAAAAAAATATCTTAAATAAAAAAAGCCTATGAAATAAAATAGGCCAATCTTTTTCTGAAATAAATATATTTATATGAGACAAACATTACAAAAGAACTAAACATGACAACCCTTAGTAAGGGCAGCATTTATATATATATATAAGAAAAAAAAGACACAAAATAAAAAAGGACACAAATTAAAAAAAAAAAACACAAAATGACCAAAAAAAGACACAAAATGACTGAAAAAACACTAAATTACTTTAAAAAGACACAAAATGACTAAAACTAAATTACTTAAAAAAGAAACAAAACGGCCAAAAAAAGACACAGAATTACCAAAAAAGACACAAAATTATTAAGTTTAGACACAAAATGACTGAAAAAACACTAAATTACTTAAAGAAAGAAAAACACCAAAAAAAGACACAGAATTATTCAAAAGGACACTAAATTATTTAAAAAAAGACACAAAATTACCAAAAAAGACACAAAATTACCCAAAAAAGTGCCATTCATATAAAACTCCTATAGCACTATATCGATATATATGCAATATGGTCTAATTCCATATCACATCTAAAATTATATCAATATATTTTTTATATCGCCCAGCCCTAACTCACCATATCGCAAAAAACCTAACATTGTATGGTGACTCAAGTATAGGGATAAAATCTTATAAGTGGTGCTAAACACATCTAATGAGTTTCCCTTCTGTCTGCAGGAACATTTGATCCCGGGTGCCTACAAGTTTGATGCCCTGATCACGACCTTCGAGATGGTTCTGTCCGACTGTCCGGAGCTGAGGGAGATCTCGTGGCGCTGTGTGATCATCGACGAGGCTCACCGCCTCAAGAACCGCAACTGTAAGCTGTTGGACAGCTTGAAGATGCTGGACCTGGTGAGTGGAGAGCAGACACATGTGGAGCAGTGTGGAACAAAAATGATGGAAAAAAAACGGGAAAAAAATATTGATGTATGGTGATTTAACCCTGTGGAGTCTCCAAAAGCTCAGAATAATCCAGACCTGTTGCCTCCATCAGACTAGAAAACAAAGCAGCGTGGAGCCCTACTGTAAATTTACCTCTAAAGTTCTGGCTGTAAACTCCATGAGGCCAGTTTCAGTTTGATGATGATATACCAAGTAAAACTGGAGACAAGCTCAAATAGATTTAGAATAAAATGATAGAACTGGATGGAACCCTCTTATATGTTAGATTTGAAAGTGTTTTGAAAGTTAAATAAAGATTCAAAATCACATTTTATGTTGGACTAAAGGACTAAAAAGACACAAAATGACCAAAAAAAAGGACACAAAACGACTAAAAAAGACACAACAAAAGACACTTTCAAAAAATTTCACTAAAAAGAAAAGTTCCTGCAAAAATGCATGCCTCAAGCTGGAACACAGCCAAAATGATCAACAGAAGAAAAGAAAAAAAAGAAGAGAAAAATGTACAAAAATTCCCGAGGAGGGCACAAGGGTTAAAATGCCTTTCAGTTATTTTCTCTCCCTTATTTCCTGGTTCTTCCTCCTGTTCCTTCTGTGTTTCTACATCTGTTTTTTTTTTTATTCTCTCTGCCTGATGAATATTTGCTCCTAGCTCTGTCCCTCTCTGTTTTTGTATTCCTGATCTTTGTTTTTTTCTTGCAGGAACACAAGGTGTTGTTGACCGGCACGCCCCTCCAGAACACTGTGGAGGAACTCTTCAGTTTGCTCCATTTCCTGGAGCCGACTCAGTTCCCCTCTGAGACTGAATTCCTCAGAGATTTTGGAGACCTCAAAACAGAGGAACAGGTGTGAAATAGACACTCACGTTGAAACAGAAACTCTCACATTCACCCCCAACGTCTTAGTATTATAGAGCTCTCATTGAGCAAATCTCTCTTTTTTTTTTTTTTTTTTTTGGTCTACAGGTTCAGAAGCTGCAGGCCATCTTGAAACCAATGATGCT
Organism: Centropristis striata; assembly: GCF_030273125.1. Classification (NCBI taxonomy): domain Eukaryota; kingdom Metazoa; phylum Chordata; class Actinopteri; order Perciformes; family Serranidae; genus Centropristis; species Centropristis striata. The sequence continues at coordinate 4,804,686 of NC_081527.1, read as the reverse complement.
CCGAAGACTCAAAGAGGATGTCGAGAAGAACTTGGCACCCAAACAGGAGACCATCATTGAGGTTGGTGCACATTCAATGTACAGGAACATCTCAAAAAATTAGAATATCGTGAGTGAAAAAGTTCAGTATTTTTGGTCAATTATTCCAGAAAGTGAAACTTGTATATTATATAGATTCATCACACATAGAGTGAAATATTTCAAGCCTGTTTTTCTTGTAATTTTGTTGATTCTGGCTTAGAGAGAATGAAAACACAAAACTCAGTGTCTCAGAAAATTACATAAGATCAATTTAAAAAAAAAAAAAAAAAATTTTAAAGACAAATGTCAGGCTTCTGAAAAGTATCTTCATTTCTATACATCAATACTTGGTTGGGCTCCTTTTGTGTTTTCCTGTGTGTTTTTGGTGTGGGATTTTATGTGTTTTTTTGTGTGTTTTGAGTGTTTTTTTGTTTAAAAAATAGTGTTTTTTGTGGTTTTTAATGTGTTTTTTTTGGTCATTTTTTGTGGGGGGGTTTTTTGTGTCATTTTTGTGTTTTTTTTTTGTCATTTTTTTGTTTGTCATTTTTTGTGTTTTTTTTGTGTGTTTTTATGAGTGTTTTTTGTCGTTTTTTGTGTTTTTTTTTGTCATTTTTGTGTGTGAAATAACAATTTGTATCCTTTGCCTGTGTTTTTCTCTCAGGTTGAGCTGACTGATGTGCAGAAGAAGTATTACAGAGCCATCCTGGAGAGGAACTTCAGTTTCCTCAGTTTAGGGGCGAACAGTAACAGCAACGTTCCCAACCTGCTCAACACTATGATGGAGCTACGCAAGTGCTGCAACCACCCCTACCTCATCAACGGTACTGCATCTTAATATTAACCCAGTATTACCTCTTCTCACTGGGCGTCTTGTTATCTGCATGTATGTTTTGTTTTATTCAGCCAAAACTATCTGTTTCTAATAGTGCATGGGCTGAATTGTGCTGTCCATGTATCCATATTTATTCAGAAGTGTTTATTCAGAAGTGGAATGATTCTCCAAAAACTGCCTGCAAACAACAAAACAGTCTGAGCTGCATTTGCATTTTTGCAGATCTAGATTGTGCTGAGAGTTCAGCTTCAAAGGTCATTGTATAATATATGCTGTGTGAACAAGAACTGTAAATTAAAATGGATGGAAAATGCAATCAGCACTTAGACAAAATGCTAAACAGATGCTGTCAGTAAAAACATAATGTTGGTTGTTTATAGTGCAGTAACATATGCAATGTGATGATGAAGTGAAATAATCAGTATACTCTATAAACTCAATGTACTGTTTATTAAAAAGTGGTAGAAAATGTTTGAGAAGTGCTTTAGTAGGTTCCATGTGTAAAGCTTGCATTATTTATTAGCATAATAATATTTACCCTCTTTTTTTTTCCTTTGTGCAGGCGCGGAGGAGAAGATCATAGCGGAGTTGCGGGACGTGTACGACCCCATGGCCCCCGACTTCCATCTTCAGGCTCTGATTCGATCGGCCGGTAAACTGGTGCTACTGGACAAGCTGCTGCCTCGCCTCAAGGCCGGCGGACACAAAGTGCTCATCTTCTCCCAGATGGTGCGCTGCTTAGACATCCTGGAGGACTACCTCATCAACAAGAGGTGAGAGGCAACGTTATAATAGTTTGGGATTTTTCATTAGTTTTAATTTCCATCCATCCATTTTCCTCCGCTTATCCGGGGCCGGGTCGCGGGGGCAGCAGGATAAGCAGCATTTGTTTTCAAATTCAGTTAGTTTTAATGAGTTTTTAGAGTGAGTTTGCTAGTTTTAATTAGTTTATTTATTTATTTATTTTGGAAAATGCTTAGTTTTAGTTTAGTTTTTATTAGTTTTAGTGTTAGTTTTAGTTTTTTTGTAATGTGGTATTTGTTGGGTGCGAGATTCAAAAAAGGTCACAATAAATGTTTCCTTTATTTGTCTTATTCATCTCAGCTCCAACTATAATAACCTTTTATAAGAGGGCCGGGGGTGGATTTTAATGCAACTGATGATTAATCACTGCCAAAGTATCATGAGAAAAAAGTATCTTTTCGTGTTAATGTGAGGTATGTTTTCACGATGGGAATAATTAATCGATGATCGATTAATGGCCATTAAGAATTTGGTCGATCACGTGGAATTTTTAATCGATATGTGTATTTTTTTATTTTATCTCTGACTGTGTATCAGTATCACTGAACTGAAACACGGCCGAGCGTTCGCGAAAACCTACATTATTTATTATCCTTATAGCTCTTTTTTTGCGGCACACATAACGGCTGTAGGTTGCTTTTGTACGTATTGCCCCATACCACCACACAATAACTGATATATGGCAGCACAAGAGAACAATACAGAATATATAGTGCTTTGTGATTTAAGATATATCTTGTTTTTCCTATGACTGTAGTCCTCCTTGACAGCTTTGCTTGTGTATATTTTATGAATTACACCAAAAAATTGTATTTCATAAACTCTTTAATTTAATCCAAAATTTATTTAATCACAAAACACATTTAAATATTCAAGTTTACTGTGAAAACAATTGTACTATACTGTTATTTTTACAGTTTAATCTCACTTGAGTTAGTTTTACAATTGACAGGATTGAAGTCTCTTTTTCGTCCTTTCAAAATAAAAGCGTCTGTTCTCAAAACAGGCTTTTAGATAAGATCAGATTAGATTTATTTGTCATTGCACAGAAATACAACGAAATTCAATGCACTCACGTAGTGGACTCATTAAAAAAAAAAAAAAAGCATAATAAATAGTAAATAAGATTCATTCTCATCATCTCATATCAATAAATAGTAAATGGAAAAGATACATTCTCATCATCTCAGCACTTAGTATATTCAAGTCATGTCATTTATTCACTGTACCATCAACTCAGTGCCATTGTATGCATTAAAACGGTAGTTTAAATATATTGATATATATATATATATATATATATATCTTTTTATTGATCATTAACATTATAGATAATCGAGTTGGCAGGTTTCTTCCAAACGTCCATCCCTAATATTATGTTGACTTATTTCCTTCCAGATACCTTTATGAGCGAATTGATGGCAGAGTGCGCGGGAACTTACGACAAGCTGCCATCGATCGCTTCAGCAAGCCCGACTCAGACCGCTTCGTCTTCCTGCTGTGTACCCGCGCTGGTGGCCTGGGTATCAACCTCACTGCTGCTGACACATGTGTTATATTTGACTCTGACTGGAACCCTCAAAATGACCTGCAGGTACACTTTCACATTTTATGTTAAAGAAAAAACTTGGAATCGTTCTTATCCGTTCATGTCAGCAGCTGAACATGAAACTCTTCTGACTCCTTGTTTCATTCTTGTGTCAGGCTCAAGCTCGGTGTCATCGTATCGGCCAGTCTAAGGCGGTCAAGGTCTACCGTCTGATCACTAGGAACTCCTACGAGAGGGAGATGCTGGATAAAGCCAGTCTGAAGCTCGGCCTGGACCGAGCTGTGCTGCAGAGCATGAGTGGCAACAAAGAAAGCAACGTCAACGGGGTAAGAAAACCCAAATTCAAGCTCATTTTTGAGTCGATCATTCCTATTACATCTTGGATTTTGGATAAAGTGCTTGTAAATGCTTGATATTCTTACTGTATTTCTCTTGCAATCTGACTATATCCATCTATAGACTATAGATAACCACATGTTCAATGTAAAGAATAATGAGTAGTCTATCTGAAATGAAGAGCGTTCCTCCTAAAAGTGTAATACCATCTCTGTTGGTATGGTTCAGAGAAATCTCCCCCTTTTAGTATGTAAGTACTCATCTAAAACATGCAGGTGTAAGATACTGGAAATGGGTTTTTTTCTTCAAGTTTTCACAAACATACCACACATTGAACTTAAAAGTAGGTGACTAAAATGGCATTACAATAGATACACCCGTTGCCAATAGCAGTATGCAAAACAGATAATAACAACAGCAAAAAGAGAACAAGAAGAGGGAGGTACGAACAAATTAATACAGGCTATGTTAGTGTTGTTGCTACAATCATTTAACAAAGTGTTTCAAATACAAGACAGGTTGTTTCCTCTTTGCATGTAATTGTCCCACTTTCTCCAGAAAGCATCTCCTTTGTCCTTTTGCAGTCTTAAACTGAAGGTCAACCGTTCCATACTGTCACAGCTGGCTCTAAGCCATGACAAAAACGAGAGATGCACCGCTTCAACTGAATAAAGTTTAACATATTTATTTAACATAAATAATAAATGATACAATAAAATGAGGTGTGAAAGTCAGTAAGATCAGTGTCGTAGGATGTGCATGTCTGAAAAGTATGGTGTGTGTGGATGTTGTGTGGAACATAACAGAATAACAACAAAACTCAAACTAGAGCTGCCAGGCGTCTATCTGGAAGGAGAGAGAGAGACAGAATGAATGAGCAACAGTTTACATAGTAAACCCAGATCACCTACACAGGTGTCCTCAATCGCCCGATTGCCGGGCTGGCCCGACCCCCCTGTCAACCAGCAACTTACTCCAGGCCCCACTGGCAATACCAGCAGGGGCCGCCACAATACATTGAATGTTGGTAACTATGTTTGACCATTCCTTGAGAGTGGGAGGTTCCTTCTGAAGCCAGCGCCTTGTTATGGATCTTTTTGCTTGTTGCCATGAAGACTTTCAAAAGATATCTGTCCGCCTTGGATATTTCCAAGTCCACGTTCCCCAAGTAAAAGGACAAACAGGAGAATTCAATGTTAAAACTAAGGACTTCCCTGATAGTATAACGAACCCCATCCCAAAAATATTTAAGGGCTGGGCAACCCCAGAATACATGTGTGTGATCTGCCTTACAGTGGCCACACTCTCTCCAGCACGTAGGGTGTAATCAGGTCTGTTTGGACTTTTGTTTTGGTGTTATGAAAAATCTAACACAATTTTTCCAAGAAAAATCCCTCCACTGTTGTGAGGCTGTGGTGTTGATGCTGGAAAAGCTTGAAAATTTACCTTGAAAGTCCTTTACAAATGCTTGAATTTGACCACTGCTAAAGTGTACGAACCCTGAAATCCAATTTTCCAAAATGAGTCCGCTGAACACACTTTGTGTGTCTTCGTAACAGATCCAGCAGTTCTCCAAGAAGGAGATCGAGGACCTGCTGAGGAAGGGAGCGTACGCCGCCATCATGGACGAGAACGACGAAGGCAGCCGCTTCTGTGAGGAAGACATCGACCAGATCCTCCAGAGACGAGCCACCACCATCACCATCGAGAGCGAGGGCAAGGGCTCCACGTTCTCCAAGGCCAGCTTCGTGGCCTCGGAGAACCGCAACGACATCGCCCTCGACGACCCCGAGTTCTGGCAGAAGTGGGCCAAGAAAGCCGACATAGACATGGACTCCATGAACAGAAAGGTACCTGCAAGTTTGTTTCTTTTTAATACGCAAAATAGTTTAGATTTTGTGTGTAGTGGTTGTATTTTGGTAAAGCAGGGTTATAATAGTTTTGGATTTTTCATTAGTTTTGGTTTTAATTTTGTTGTGAATTTTTGTTTTCAAATTCAGTTAGTTTTAATGACTTTTTAGAGAGAGTTTGTGTTTTTATTTTTTTGAAAATGCTTAGTTTTAGTTTAGTTTTTATTAGTTTTAGTTTTTTTGTAATGGGGTATTTGTTGGGTGCCAGATTCAAAGAGGTCACAATAAATGTTGCCTTTATAATAATAATAATAATAATAACAATAATACATTTTATTTATAGAGCGCTTTTCAGGGTACACAAAGGCGCTTTACAGTTAAAACAGTTAAAATGCAGTTAAAGATAAAACAAACAACTAAATCAACAACAAAGTTCACAAATTAAAATTGATTTCCTTTGTCTGATCGATCTCAGCCCCAATAAGTTTGTTAAGTCATAAAACCAGATAGATGAAATAGATTTCATATCAACCATTTTTGGTTGATATGAAATCTATTTACGTATGGAAAAAGTTGACAAAGACGAAAACTAAGGATATTTTCTCTATGATTTCAGTTAGTTTTGTAACCACAAAATACAGTTTCAGTTGGTTATCATTTTTATTTCAGTTAACAAAAATGTGTTTTCAATTCTGGTTTTCGTTATTTTGTTAGTTTTCGTTAACTACAATAACCTTGTTGTGGATCCCCAGAGGCCCAACAATAAAATTTTATCCCGATACGTCACAATACGATATTATTTTAAGCATTTTGTGATATGGTGAGTATTGCGATACAATATATTGCAAATTAACTGTTTTAACTGCATTTCGTGTCCACAAAATTCAAATCAAGACTTTAAAATAAGAGAACTATGCCTGGCATAGTAAAAGGAAAAAAGAAAATAATAATCAGGGAGACCAAAGAAGACATTATAATACATACTCAAGTTTGATAGCTTATCACTCTATAACTCGTCATCTTTTTCCCAGGCCAGGTCGTCCTTATCGGAGTTGGAGAACTCCAACATTAGTCAGACTAACACGTTTACATGGACTTCAGTTGTCCAGTTATAGTCAGACTGAGGCAATAATTTGTTTGTATGTAAACGTACTGAATGTGTCTCAGAGTAACCAGTAACTGACTAAACGTTCCTTCCTCCCTCCAGAACACTCTTGTGATCGACACTCCCAGAATCCGTAAGCAGACCCGTCAGTTCTCCACCCTACGAGGCGACGGAGGAGACCTGTCGGACCTGGACAGCGACGACGAGTATCCGCCCGCCAACTCCAGACAGTCTCGAGCCTCGCGGCGCTCCGACCGCCACAGCGGAGGAGGCTACGGCCGCACCGACTGCTTCCGGGTGGAGAAACACCTGCTGGTGTACGGCTGGGGCCGCTGGAGGGACATCCTGTCCCACGCCAGGTGTAAACGCCGCCTCAGCGAACGGGACGTGGAGACGATCTGCCGCGTCATCCTGGTCTTCTGTCTGCTGCACTACCGCGGAGACGAGAACATCAAGAGCTTCATCTGGGAACTCATCACGCCGCCGGAGAACGGGAGAGAACCTCAAACACTACTCAACCACTCAGGTAGGAGATACAGAGCCACCTTTTCTCTTTCTGAAATGTTTATTCACCCTCTGAAGTCTCCAAAAGCTCCAAATAATCCAGACTTGTTGCCTCCATCCAGACTAGAAAACAAAGCAGCGTGGAGCCCTACTGTAAATTTACCTCTAAAGTTCTGGCTGTAAACTCCATGAGGCCAGTTTCAGTTTGATGATGATATACCAAGTAAAACTGGAGACAAGCTCAAATAGATTTAGTATCAAATGATAGAACTGGATGGAACCCTCTTATATGTTAGATTTGACTCCTTTGTTCACATTTGTAACATTTAAAATTCTTTATTGAGCATAATAGTGTTTTGAAAGTAAAAAAAAGATTCAAAATCACATTTTATGTTGGACTAAAGGAGTAAAAAAAAGACACAAAATGACCAAAAAAGACACAAAATGAGAAGACGGAATGACAAAAAAGACACGAAAAGACTGAAAAATGGACAAATAAGCTAATTTTACAAAATAAAAGACTCCATAGAGTTAACCGGTTACTATTCTGAGTCCCGCCAGCGGTCCGGCGGAATGATACTAGTATACTAAAGATTAGTGATGCACGATATTATCGGCACGTTATCGGCCGATATTGGTTTGAAGATGAACTATCGGAAATCGGCCAACACGCCGATATCCCGATAACAAATGGTATCAACCCAAAAATTGCTGCAACAACTTCTGGGACCCAGTTGAACTGGACTGGACTTTAGAAAGTAAACCCTAATGTTATGATCCTTTATTCACCATAATAGGCTTCAATACATAAATTATTAATTCATTAAGTCATTTTGATTAGATATTTTTGACCAGAACAATATTTTTGACTTGCATCTCAAATTGATCTTCAGGTTCTCAGCTTTCAGATGATGTTCTTCTTCTATGTTGCATCTATTGTTGACCTGCTATCTCCCCCTAAACATCCACTGCCCACAACCACCAGAAAGCTCTTTGAACAGTAAGAGGTTAACTGTATCTTGTTCCTCTCTCTGCCTAGGCCTGTCCATCCCCGTTCCTAGAGGCAGGAAGGGTAAGAGGGTAAAGGCCCAGAGCACGTTTGATGTTCAGAAGGTGGAGTGGATCCGTAAGTACAACCCCGACACCCTGCTGCTGGACGACAGCTACCGCAAACACCTCAAGCACCAGTGCAACAAGTGAGTGAAGCCCAGTCAGCTGTGTGGACGAACAATACCTTCATGTGAACACAAACACTAAAAACCTCTCCTCTCCTCTTCAGGGTGCTGCTGAGGGTGCGTATGCTCTACTACCTGAAACAGGAAGTGATCGGAGAACATTCAGACGCCGTCCTGAAAGGAGCCGACATCAGGTATCTGAAAATGCTCTTTGTACATTAAGCAAACTGCAGACAAATACAGCATGGTATCCACAGGGGCCAATCATTTGAATCTAATGCCTTAAAATATATTATATTTTTAAGAGCAAACTTAAGACTTATCTGTTTCATTTGGCTTTTACTTGAACCATTTTTAAATATTTTTCTGCTCATGCATCTTAGTGTTACAACATCTTGTCTTTTATTTATTTATTTTCTACTATTTATTAGTCTATATCATACATATATATATATATATATATATATATAACGAACAATATAATGCACGGTTGAAGCCGGTGGATGTAAACACATATGAAGCAGACTGCACCTTCTGCAAGAAAACTTTGCATTGGAATCCCGCTGCAAATCAGATTTTTTAAAAACTTTTTTGCCAGTACGGATGTGAAATGGGTCTTATATTGTATCCATTATAATCTTAAAAAAGTCTTAAATTTGACGTGTTGAAGCCTGCAGAGACCCTGATCAGTTACTGCTTTCCAGTCGGACACGTTATGTCGTGCATTTCTTTATTTTGCTCTTTATTTCCTCAGGGATGTTGACATCTGGATGCCTGAGATGGAGCAGCAGGAGGTTCCTGCAGGCTGGTGGGACACGGAGGCAGACCGCTCGCTGCTAGCTGGAGTATTCAAACATGGTAAGATTTCTCTTTATATGAGCTCAAAATATTTATTAGGAAAGGATAAGGAATTGTTATAGCTTGACGAGTAAATAGTTTGTTTAGTTGTGGTCATGTTCAGCATTAACCCATTTAGACTGGATGCATTTTTTTGCGTGTTTTGCCTAAATCTCGTCCTTTTTTAAGACTCATAACTGATTAAATCCAAAGGGATTCACTGAAATACATGGGTGGAAAGCAAAAGGGGGATAAACAAAGCCCCAAAAAAAATTCTTCCTCATAGAAGAATTGACAGAAAATATAGTTGAACAGTGACAAAATCAGACAGCTGCTTAACATGGGTGTCAAACAAAAATGATTTATCAAATATTACCCCTAAGTCACGCAAGTGAGAGTGGATGGCAGAGGAAAGGGGCCTAATACATTGTAGCATTGTGGGCACAACCTTCAATCAATCAATCAATCAATCAATCAATCAAACTTTATTTATATAGCGCTTTTCATACATATAAATGCACCTCAAAGTGCAACAAACCTTCTCTGGAGCAACAACTAGAACTTGTCATTGCACAACATGTATTGAGCATTTAGTTGTCATTTAACCGCCTCCACCACATGTCGTCTGTTGCCAGGTTACGAGATGTACACCACTATGCGTGCTGATCCCTGTCTCTGCTTCCTGGAGCGAGCCGGTCGGCCCGACGACAAGGCCATCGACGCGGAGCAGCACACTGGAGACGCTGAGATGGGAGACGAGTGAGTGATCCTGTTGTTGTTGTTGTTGTTGTTGTTGTTGTTGTTGTTGTCGTCGTCTTACAGATGATGGGAAAACTCATAAGTCAACCCTCTGAACCTCCTGAGGAATTTTAATCGATCTGTGCATTTTTTAAATTTTATTAATTTCATTATTTCTTAAACACGGCCAATAAGCCAATGAGCTGAGAATTAAGTTGGATAGTGAATCTAGAAATAAGCATGTTGAACTCTTAAAATAAGAAATGAACTCTTAAAACAAGATAAATTAAAGCTGCCAGCAGTGATGAACTGGCCCGAGCAGAGTGACCTGATGATTATTAGTTTCTTACCAAGATAAAAAAAACTTTAGATGTAGAAGTGTTAGATAATTTATCTTGTTTTAAGAGTTAATTTCTTATTTTAAGCATTCAACATGCTTATTTCTAGATTTAATAATCTTAATTTAAGAAATCTTGTCAAGGTAAATTATCTGTCCATGCAGCAAGATCATTTCCCTCAGATTTACTGTTTTTATCTGTTTTTCAGACACACCTTTTTTGCAGTGTAGTATCGTTGTATTGATGTTATTTTTTGTTTTATATCGACATTAGAGCATAATAAGTCCATCCTTTTCCACAGCAATGCACTTTTAAATCTCAAGAATATTAAATTGAAATGTGGAAAAGAAATATTAAAACATCCTAGTTAATTAACACATAAATAAATAAACTACAACCAAAACATATAAAATAGACTTCCAGGCTCTGTTGAAGTTAATTTCTTATTTTAAGTGTTCAACATGCTTATTTCTAGATTTAATAATCTTAATTTAAGAAATCTTGTCAAGGTAAATTATCTGTCCATGCAGCAAGATCATTTCCCTCAGATTTAGTGTTTTTATCTTGTCTTTAGACTAAACACCTTTTTTGTAGTGCACGTCCCGTCCTTTTCCTGCTTAACGTTGTTTTATTGTCTGTGTTGTGTAGTAATGAGTACGACAAGTACTCGGAGGACCCGGAGTTCAAGCCTGCGTCGAGACACGCCAAAGATCTTTTCGAGGAGGTACGAATCTGAGTCGTCACCTCGAAGCCGTTGGAGAAACTCTAAATATTTTAAAACGAAGCAAATGTAACAAATCTCTGGTATTTCCACCTTCTCCTCCAGGCCGACTCCATGAACGTGGACGATGAGATCTCTGTGGAGGACAAGGTGGGCCCGGTGATCACCGAACACTTCTCCAGCCAGAGTCAGAGCCAGAGTCAGAGTGGCGCCTGCGACTGGCCCTCCAGCTCGACGCTCACGGCGCGGTTGCGGCGGCTGATCACAGCGTACCAGCGCAGCTACAGGCAGGAGCAGCTGAAGATCGAAGCCGAGGCCAAAGGAGACCGCAGGCGCCGACGCTGTGAGCAGGCCAGCAAGCTGAAGGAGATCGCACGGCAGGAGCGCCAGCAGAGGTACAAGCTCTCACACTGCTACTGACTCTGCTACTGACACAGTGGATCAGCAAAATTATCATATATATATACTGTATTTCCTCCAATAGTAGCCGGGGCTTCTATTAATAAAAAATCAGTTTAGGACCCGGCTAATAATAGGGGCAGGCTATTATTTGAAGGAGGCTTTTATTAAAAAAAGAAAATCAGAGCAGCTCTGACTGGCACTTTTTTACACACGCTTTTGTGTCTTTTTTGTGTCTTTTTTTGGTAATTTTGTGTCTGTTTCTTTTTTATTTAGTTATTTTGTGTCTTTTTGTGTCTTTTTTTGGTAACTTTGTGTCTGTTTCTTTTTTATTTAGTTACTTTTTGTCATTTTGTGTCTTTTTTGGTCATTTGTGTCTTTTTGTGTCTGTGGTTGTTAATAATAGGGGCAGGCTATTATTTGAAGGAGGCTTTTATTAAAAAAAGAAAATCAGAGCAGCTCTGACCGGCACTTTTTATAGTGTTTTACACAGCGCATTGTAGCCAGTTACCCGGATGTCGGCCATATTGGAAGTACTGGGATGTAAACAAACAATGAACAGCACGCTGAATGTTCATTTGAAGCAGGATTTAAAATGTCTAAACTACTAAAAAGCCCAGAAGAACGCGCGTAAACGGCTGGACTTTACAGAGAATGACTAGGACAGCGGGAGAAACAACCATATTTACCTACAGTACTAACTCGTGTGGCCAAACTTCTAAATACAGGTGTTGTGTTGAAATCTGTTACCGTCAGGTGATGTTTCCTGAATGGTGTTCTCCGTAGCATCACTTCCTGGTTGGAGTTAGGATTTCAGTTTAAGGTTAGGCCTTGTAGAGAGAACTGTTTGGGGTTCAGGTCAACTTGGGCTCATGTTAACAACTTAAAGGAGGACTGGTTGGGGTCAGAAGTCAGGTTGGTGCAGGTTAAGGTAAGGGGGACACATATCGACGGGGGAACAGACTTTGACATAACACCGGTAAGACACCCGGCTTATAAAAGAGGACAGCTTTTATTTACTAAAAATAGTTTTTACATCCGGTTACTAAATGAGGTCGGTCATTAATAGGGGCCGGCTTTAAATTGAGGAAATACGGTATATACAGGTGCATCTCCATACATTAGAACAGGGATGGACAACTGGAGGCCCGGGGGCCACATACGGCCCTCACCCTCACTTGAAGTGGCCCTCAGTACAACTACATGCATTTGAGCATTAAATCTTAAAAGTGCAGTGCAAAAAATGCACAAAATTACTTCTAATTAATGTTGGTCTGCTGTTCTTGCACTGAAAAAAAAAAAGAAATCACATTAAGTGTTTTTTTTTTTATTTGCTTCAAACCTTTTGTATAAACAGTGGCAAGAAAAAGTATGCAAACCCTCTGAAATTACCTGGTTTTCTGCATTAATTTGTCATAAAATGTGATCTGATCTGCATCTAAGTCCCAAGTATAGACAAACACAATGTTCTTAACCTAATACCACACAAACAATTATAATATTTTATGTTTTTATTGAACACATCCATTAAATATTCGTTTAAAAAGTGATGGTGGAAAAAGTAAACCCTTGATTTTAATAACTGGTCGAACCTACTTTGGCAGCAATAAATTTCCTTCAATCTTTATTAATAAACATTTTAAACATAATCTCTCCCATTGAGATTCAACATTTTCACATAAAAAGAAGAAGCTTCTCTTCACTCTTGGCCCTTCTGTCTCTCCTGCAGGTGGACACGGAGGGAAGAATGTGACTTCTACCGCGTGGTCTCCACTTTCGGCGTGGAGAAGATCAAAAAGGAACAAGGTCTTCCCGAGCCGGGAGACCCCGAGTTCGACTGGAACCGCTTCCGAACCTTCGCTCGTCTGGATAAAAAAACGGACGAGAGCCTCAGCAGATACTTCCGCTCCTTCGTGGCCATGTGCCGGAGAGTCTGCCACCTGAGGCCCGGCCGCGGTGAAGGTAACAAACGCTACACGAGCAGTAAGAAATTATTAAGTTATTAATGCTGTTTAGGTGTTTCTGAAACATTATAATCAGGGTTCATACGGGTGCTGGAAATCCCTGAAAATGGTCAAATTTTAATGTTTAAAGTGCTTGGATTTTGGATAAAGTGCTTGAAATTCTTACTGTATTTCTCGTGCAATCTGACTATAGATAATCACATGTTCAATGAAAAAAAATACATTGAATATTGAGATTAGCAAACTGTACTTTTGATTGTTAACCCTCTGGAGTCCGTGAAAGCATCAGCACATTACTTCTTCATGACGTGAAGACATAAAAATGAAGCAACATTGAGTCTCTCCATCAGCTTCCCTCTAAAGTTCTGTCTTGAAACTCCATGCCAGATTTTTTTTGGATGATATTCAGCCAAGTAAAACTGGAGATATTGTCAAATATATTTAGTGTAAAATATAGAACTAGATATTATCCTCATTTTACCTCTTATATGTTATATATGCAACCTGTATTCATATTTGGAACATTTAAAATTCTGTGTTTTGAAACATAATTTTCAAGATGAGTTTTCTATGTTTACTTAGTTTCTTTTGGGTTCAAAATTTTGCTCAAGTAAGTCAAAGTTAAAAATGAATTATCAGGACATATAGGTGAGGTAACGCTGAAAAAACTGATACCAACATGGCATGGTGAAGATTTTTAACAGATTTTTTAACAGACATAATAACCAAAGATTTCAGAGGGTTAAAAGTGTAAAACCATCGCTGTCGGTAATGAAATTACCCCTTTTAGCATGTAAGTACTCATCTAAAACATGCAGCTTACAACCGCTGTAAGGTCCTGGAAAAGCTTGAAAATGGACCTTGAAAGTCCTTATAAAGTGCTTGAATTTGACCACTCAAAAAGTGTATGAACCTTGTATAATAATATGTATCAAATGTACCTTCATTCATCACTTTTTCAGTATAGTTTTGCTCAAACAAAACTCAGCAGAATGTTTTTGAACAAATAGGAATAGTGTGGGAATCGGACATCACTAATGGTCTTGTTTGGTTATTTTTAGCTCATATAGAGGCGTCAGTATTAAATATTTACAGTTCTATAACCAGTTAAGCTTCTTGTAGTTGCTTGAATTACTTTTTCAAACAAAAACGCACTTTTAGATTCTAATTTTTCCATTATTCAGATGTTTAGCTTTTCTTTTTAATCCGTTTTGACAATTCAAACAGTTGAAAGGAGATGCTGCAGATTTATATCGACATTTATTCTTGTTTTCTGACATTTTATAGACTAAACTATTGATCAGTTAATCAATCAAAAAACTACTTAGTAGATTAAACCCAAAAAAGTAGATTTCTTTAAACTGTGAACTGTATTGTACTCGGTTTCCATGGTTTTCTTGATAATAATTTTGTTTTTTAACAAGAAAACCATGTTAAATGTCTAGATATCAGCTCTTAAATTAAACTCTTATCAGCTATTTTTGTTGTTATCATTACATTTGTCCAATATTTTGAGAAATACATTTACGAGATTAAAGTGGCAAATCTACGAGAAGAAATGCGCAGATTTATGAGATTTAAAAAAGAAATAAAAAGTGGGTTCCTTGACAAAGACAAAACACTATTTTTCCGACTTTTTCTGTCCTAAATCTGCGACTTTTTTCTTGCAGATTTGCCACTTTAAATCTCTTAAATCTGCAATTTTTTTTTTCTTGTAGATTTGCAACTTTAATCTAGTAAATCTGCGACTTTTCTTGCAGATTTGACACTTTAAATCTCGTAAATCTGCTACTTTTTTCTCGTAGATTTCCCACATTTTTCTCGTAAATCTGCGACTTGTTTATGGAGATTTGCCACTTTAAATCTCTTAAATCTGCAAAAAAAATTTCTTGTAGATTTGCAACTTTAATCTAATAAATTTACAACTTTTTTCTCGAAATATATATATATTTTTTTTTTATTTTGGATATCCGCTGGAGTTACCAAATACGGTTCTTCGCCCGATAAAGGGTTAAATAAAAAGTCTAATATGTTTTTCCGTGACTGTATAAATAGTAAATATTTATTCTCTCCTCCTGCTCAGAAGCAGCAGAGATCTCCCAGACGGTGGCGCCCATCACCGAGGAGCGAGCCTCCCGGACCCTCTACCGGATCAGCCTCCTGCGGCGCCTGCGGGAGCGAGTCCTGCCCCACCCGTGCCTGGAGGAGCGCCTCCCTCTGGCGCCGACCAGCTCGGAGCTGCCCGCCTGGTGGAACATCCCCGAACACGACCGCCAGCTGATGCTGGGCGCCGCGCTGCACGGCGTCAGCCGCACCGAGCTCTCCATCTACCCGGACCCCCAGTTCTCCTTCACCCAGGCCCGGGAGGAGTTCATCCAGAACCAGCAGGCGCCTCCTCCTCCTCCGCCGCCTCCTCCTCAGGCCCCGCCCATCCTGCCCCTCAGCCAGCCCAAGATGGAGGAGGTGGTGGTGCACGGCGTGAAGGAGGAGGTGTCGGAGGAGGACGCCCGGCTGCTGGGAGGCGACATCATGGCCGCCGCCGCCCAGCTGCAGAGCACGCCGCTGAGCCTCCACGACGGGAAGGAGCGGGGGCAGGGCTGGAGCCTGAAGAGGAGCAGAGGGAGGGACGGGAAGCCAGGAGGACGGAAGGGAGAGGGAGGCTCCGACTCCGACTCTGACTCTGATTCTGGCTCCTCCTCGTCGCGGTCCGGCAGCAGTGATGACAGCGGAGAGAGCGAGGAGGAGGGAGAGAGAGGTACGTTAGTTTAATGGCTGCAGGGAAATGTTGAGTTCTGATACAGGATCATCTCCATACACTAGAATATGATGGACAAGTCCATTTTCAGTCGTTCAAGTCAAACAGTCCCAACCAAGTATTGAGTCATATAGATGGACAAACTTTAAGAGGACAATATTTCCGTATTAAACATACTTTTTAAAATTGGTCTTTTGTAATATTCAAATTTTTTAGATAAAACTCATAATTATGAGATAAAAAGTCGAAATTTTGAGATAAAAAGTTTGAATTTTGAGATAAAAAGTCATATAATTATGAGATAAAAGTTGAAATTATGAGATAAAAAGTTGAAATTATGAGATAAAAAGTCATAATTATGAGATTAAAAAAGTTGTTATAAGTGTGACATACTTTTCAAAGGACAACATTTCCATATTGAACATACTTTTTGTAATATTCAATTTTTTTGAGACACTGAATGTTAGGTCTTCATTAAATGTAAGCCATAACCATTATAATTAGAATAAATTAAATAAATGAAGACATGAAATGTTTCATTCTGTGTGTAATGGATCTATATAATGTGTTATTTCCACCTTTTGAATTGAATTACTGACATAAATAAACTTTTCTATGATTTTCTCATTTATTGAGATGCACCTGTAGAATAAACACAACAGAAGTATTTATTTCCCTTTTCTTCTCCTCAGCGGGTCTGAAGATATGTGACGGGGATGAAGAGAACAGTTTACTCTCTATGACTCCGTCTCAGGACGGCCTCCCCCCTCCGGACCCTCTCAGAGTGGACTGGCCCAAAGTAATTAACTCACACTTTTCAAAATAAAAGCATTTTCCACATAGAGTTGTGAAGGACCGATACATGTAACTGCTTCTCTTCCACAGGACCGCGTGCTGATCAACCGTCTGGACAGTCTGTGTATGCTGACCATGACGGGCCAGTGGCCCTCGGGGCGCCGCTACCTGCCCGAGGCTCAGCTCAACCCCAGCGCCGAGCTGGCGGGAGACGACATGGCGTACACCAGGGTGATCCGTAAACCCAGCGGCATGCCCGGAGGCCCCGGGGAGGACGGAGAGGACGGAGAGTTCACTGTGAAGCTCCTCAAGGTGAGAAAATAATTAGGTTTTCTGAGGCAGAAATCTACAGTCATGGAAAAATATATAATTAGACCACTTGTTTTCTTCATTTTCTTGTTCATTTTAATCCCTGGTACAACTAAAGGTACATTTATTTGGACAAATATAATGATAACAACAAAAAAGAGTTTAATTTAAGAGCTGATATCTAGACATTAACATGGTTTTTATTGATAATAACCAAAATCATTATTTAAAAAAAAAACATGGAAAATGGCTAGATATCAGCTCTTGGATTAAACATTAAACAAATGTACCTTTAGGATCAGTTGATTTCAGTTGATTGCTCTGCTCTGATTGGTGGCTGCCACCTGGCCCTGGTTGCTTAGCTACCAAACATATTAGTATTTTTTCCCTTTTTTATGTGAAGCGCTTTGTGTTTCATTTCTTTTGTATGAAAAGTGCTATACAAGTAAAGTTTGATTGATTGATTGCTTTGTCTCCTGTAGGAGGAGGGTCTGAAGCTGACCTTCTCTAAACAGGCCCTGATGCCCAACGGCTCGGGGGGAGAGAGCAGCCGCAAGAGGCGCAAGGACCAAGAGGTACGAGTACCAGACCCACATGTACCAGACCCACATGTGCTCCTCTACAGGACTCACCCCTAAATTCCACTGAATGCGTAACGGATGCAGATCTGTAGGCGGAGCTGATACGCACTTATTATAGTTTCAGAGTCGTATCGCATCCAGTGGAATCCCAGGGTTATCAGGGTCAAAACTGCTTCCGATTTAGTTTGATAACATTTCTGTCCGTCTTCTTCTTCTTCAGTTATCAGACCCAGATGGACTCAACGACCCACTGGAGCGTACGCCTCGACGCAGGGACCCTCCCACCTGGCTGAAGGAGAACCCAGATTATGAGGTGGAGGGAGACATGCTGGAGGTTTGTTCTAGAGTTATAAAGACTAGCACCAATTCTTTATTAAGGGTTATTTTGCCCTGCTAATAATAAGAATAAATAAATAAGAATTTTAATGTTGAATTTCAAGGTTTGAAAAGTGCTTGGATTTTGGATTAAGTGCTTGAAATTCTTACTGTATTTCTCTTGCAATATGACTATAGATAACTGTATTTTCAATGGAAAAAACTCTATAAACTGAACAAACTATAGCCTATAATCTGAAATGAAGAGCACTCCGCCTGCGTCTTCTTGTTTCTGAGATGTTTCTTGTTGCTCTCCCCTGTATCTTCTTACTGAAGGGAGTTTTTCTAGTTCCTAGTGGATGTGAGGGCTCCTGAACTATTTCTGGTCTTTCCTCCTAGTTTGGCTCGTGTTTAGTTCCACCAGCTGCTGGTTGATGATGATTTTTGTGAGCTTCCTTTAGCTCCTAGCCCCTAGATTCCCATACCAGTATGTTTTATGAGATTAACAAACTACTGTTAGTTGTTAAATGTGTAATACCATTGCTGGTGGTATGGTTAAGTGAAATTACCCCTTTTAGTATGGAAGCACTCATCTAAAATATGTAATTTACAACCGTTAAAAGGTGCTGGAAAAGCTTGAAAATGGACCTGGAAAGTCTTTTAAAAGTGCTTGAATTTGACCACTGAAAAGTGTACGAACCCTGTAATAAGAGGCTGATCTCAGGCTGAATAGGAAACACCATGTTTGAACTGTGTTTTAGCTTCATGACGTACTGTGTCTTGTTTCCTCAGCTTCTTGTGAACCGGAGCAAGAGGAAGAGGAGGAGGAGGGCTGATAAAGCTCTGACGGGCAGCGAGAAGGTCAAAGTCATTAACATGAGGACGGGAAAGAAGGTGAGACAGGCAGCGATTCGTATCAAACTCTAGATCTGTGGGCTGTGTGTTATCTCTGGCTAACAGACTGAATGTTTCTCCTCGGCAGGTTGGAAATGCTTTCTGTCCCATGCTGCAGGACCTGAGGGAATACCTGGAGGAGAACCCTGACAACGCTGTCGCTCCAGACTGGTCGGAAACTGTTCGCGGCTCTGTACGTATTCAGACTCTTATATTATATTTAGATGTCAGACATTATTATTGTTATTATTTACTAGAAGCTGCCATGTCTCGCCACCTCAAAAACACATTAACAAAGTGGCAAATACAACTAAAACTGCTCCAATATGACAAAAGAGATGAGCCTCCCTCTGTATATACCACTTCTGTCTGATATCTTATATACTCTGTTGATACATGTGGTAGTTTAATTTGAAAATTTGACCATTTTTGACAAAAATCAACATGCTATTGTATGACTTTTTTTTTGAGGGGGGTCATTTTTGGACATCCCATAATGTTTTTTTTCTTTTTTTTTTTCGATATCTCTGGATAAACTATACCACCACATGTATCAACAGACTATAATTGGGCTATTTATAGCATTTTTAGGCATTTATATATATATGTGTGAATATATATATAAATAATAACATGGCTCACATATATATAACACAATGAAAATAAATAGGCAAACAAAGCAAGATGCACAAACACGAGAAGAGAGGGAAGATAAAATAAATAAACAATATATAATATAATAACACAGGGGGACACGAGACATCACAACACAATATAGCTTTATGGGATGCAGCACAACATCTAACACAATAACACAGTGCAAGATCATACACATAATCAACCCAGCATAAACCAACACATCATGACAATGACAACAATAACATACGCCGCAGTGAGGCAGTTACAATTTATGACAAAAATCCACATGCTACAGTATGACTTTTTTGGTGTTTTTCTGTCATTTCCTGCAATAGTATGCTTTAATATCTATCAACAGGCTACATTTGAAGCATTTTAGGCATTTTTTAAATTTGACCGTTTTTGGCAAAAATCGACATACATATGACTTTTTCTTTGATTCAACAATGTTAGCCTGACAGAAAGTCCCATAGACCAGTGGAGAGCAGAGCTTCTGCTCCACAGCTCCCAGTCTGTGGGATTCTCTCTCTGACCACCTGAGGGCGCCACAGTCCGTGGAGACTTTTTAAAAGAGGCCTAAAAACCACCTTTATAACAGAGCTTGTGTTTAAGAGTATTTAAGTTTCATTAGCTGCCATCTTTGTTTTTATCCCACGTTTTCATTGTTTTTTCTCTCTCTCTTGACTCTGTAGCACTTTGAGATTTTGTTTTTAAAATGTAAAGTGAGTTACAAATAAAATGTATTGTTATTATTAAAGAAAACTTTAACATTTGTTCTCAAGTTCTATCTTAGGAAAAAAAACTTGAAGAAATTTAAGAAAAAAAACTAAAAGATAAGACTTTCTTCATGAATACCAAATTTTCTTAAATTTTGTCTTAAGAGCAAAGTTAAGAAAAAAGTGGCACTTGAGAAGCTTTTTATTTCTTAACCCTTGTGCCCTCCTCTGGCATTTTAGGCCATTTTTCTCTTCTTTTTTTCTGTTGATCATTTTGGCTGTGTTGCAAAAAAAATTTTTTTTCCTCATAAAATAAGGTCAGAATTTGAACCCTTTATATGCCAGTTTATATATTTGAATTTTTCCAAAATTTCTTCCAAAAAAATACAAAAGATAGTAGGGAACTGGGGTTTTGGTGATGATTAGATTCTTGGATAAGTTAAAGATTAGCAACAAAATTGATTTTATTTTATTAGTATTTTTTTATGTAGTGCCAGACACTGCCTCTGCTGTCCCTCGTGACACAGACTGAAAACGATTTAATGTTTGATAGTTTTGAACAAGTCTAAAGTTGTTTAAAAGATTTATGAAAAAAAAATCTGAAAAAAATATTCACACACACGAATCTAATCTCCACCAAAACCCAGCCCCCTACTATTTATTTTATGGAGAAAAAAATTCATCTTTTGTGTTTTTTTGGAAGAAATTTTGGAAATATTCAAATATATAAACTGGCATATAACGGGTTTAAATTCTGGAAATGATTTAATGTTTGGTAGTTTAAAATCTAAAGTTGTAAAAGATTTATGGAAAAAATCTGAAAAAATATTGATGTAAGGTGATTTAATAGCAGTTTTAGTGTGCGGTCTTGTAATTCCAGCTGTGAAGAGAGAAATATCTGTCTCTAACAGTCTTCTTTCTTCTTCTTCTCCTCTCAGGGCTTCCTGCCGGAGACCTTCTTCCACCGGCTGCTGTCCGAGCACTCGGAGATCCCGAAGAAAAGCAAACGCCGCCATCATCACCACCATCACCACCACCACCACCACCACACTCCAGAGCCCGCCCCCGAGGAGCCCACCCTGGACGGGGTGGAGGAGGAGACCCTGGTCTCTGACGGAGCCTACATGATGGACGAGGAGGACCTGGAGACGTCCCACCACTTCCTCACCAGCCCGGACTTTGACGTTAAAATGGAGGGCGGCGACAGCCTCTCCCAAGGAGACTATGACAGCTCGGACCAGGAGGCGCTGTTGGACGATGTCATCATAGCACAGAAGGACTCCGACTCCTCGTCGAGCTCCGAGGATTGACTGACCCCCTCCCCCCGAACACATTGGACTCAGTCCCCTTCTCAACCATGAATCATGTTATTCCTCATCATTTATTTTTACCGTATTATGTATGAAATTATGGAAGAATGTGTCTTTTGTTGCTACTTTTATTCATTTATTTCATATAGGGATTGTTTTTCCAATGAAAGGAGCAGGTTTGCACCCATCTGTTTTCTTTTTTTCACCATTTTTTTCGACAATTGTGTTCCATCTCGTGCTCCTCGATCCTTCTCTCTGACCTCTTGACAAAAAGCTGAGCTTTCTTACTTCACCACTCCTCCTCTTCCTCCTCTTCCTCCAAAACCTGTTCTTTCCCATGACATTCCCAGCCATGACCAAAAGGGGACCCCCTGCTGTACAGAAACCCTTTTCTTATCAAATAACCTCAATGCTGGTCCTCTAGCGCTACATGAAACTGGACATGTGTACTGAGCAAGAGCCTGGATCCAGATCCCACAGTCCCCCCCCTGAAGCTGGTCCGGTCCGGACCAGTTTGTGAACTAAAAGGGGATCCAGTGGATGTACTGTTATTGTTTTCACTCTAGGGAGGGGTGGGGGTTGAGGGGGAGGGAAAGTGGCGTATTAGTTACTGAAGCCGTGCTAGGAGGACGGCTGTATTGTACAATGTAGAGCTGGTCAATTGTGTACTATGGTGCAAAGATGACGGCAATGAGTTACTATTCTTGTTTTATGATCTGAGTGTATCTGTGAAATGAATAACAGCAATCTACAGTGAAAGCAGCTCTGTGTCTATTATTGTGACTTTGACCAAGCAGACGTGATGTTTCTACACACTGAGGGTTATGGTTAGAGGTTTTGTTTTTTTTAAACATGTTTATTGCACATTTTGTTAATTTATAAACGGGGAACGACATAGAACAAGAAGGCACATACAAGGAAAAATAATAATAAACAACTAGAAAATTTCCTCTGGAGAAATTCTAAAAGGGCCACGGGGGCTACTGCCGGTGTGTGTACACTATGATGAGATTCTTCAGAGATTTCAAACAATTAATACTGGTAATGTTATAATACTATATTATATACAAGGAGCACACCTACAACAAGCATTCCTTTTCAAGTATTTATTTATACAGCAACCTATGACCTTTAACCTCAAAATGTGTGTGTGTGTGTGTTTGAAGCATGTGTATCTGGAGGAGTGTGCGCGCTTACGCGCATGTGTGTGTGCGTCTAACTGTAATCACATCAAAGATCAAAGGCAATCAGATCAAAGCAATCAACAGAATTAACTGCCACCTGCCAATGTCCCGGAACACTGACAGCAGCCAGAGGTGGACAGACTGGAATTTCTGGCCTCGAACAGAAAGCATTTTTGGCAAAACCATAATACCAATCATTGATCTGACTTCACTTTGAGCGTCCTGAGTTCTTCTTGAACGTCTACATATGGGTTTTTTTTAAGAAAAATGTAAAAATAGTTTTGTTAGAGCGATCTAAAAAAAACATCTCCCTTTATCAGAAATCGTCCTGCGTTTTTAATATGGGAGCCAATGAGGATGTTGGTGGTGTTGGTGGATCATCTGTGCGTCGTACGCCCAAACTATAACTGACAGCTTTACCAGAGGATTGTGAGTGAGAAGACTAATTTTCCTACGTTTCTATGTATAAATTATTTCTGCAGAGTGGTTTTGAAATTTATTTTTTGACAGTTTTTTCTCTCCCTCTACACTCTGGCGATGATGTCACACACTGTGACACGAACATTCCGTGCAATACACACCCATTATAATCTCAGAATTTCTCCAAAAATGATCATGGTCATTGAACAGGGATTGATAAAAAACTATATGACCTATCGAAACGCAAATTAATACACCTATACACAAGACTTGTGTCTACTGTTTAACGTTTAAATGGAGTCTCTAGGTGAAATTATGCCGGAGAAGTAGACGTTTGAAAATCTCCAATTATTGTTCTTTTTCGCTCATTTTTTTTCGGCTGTCCCATTCACTTCAATGCAAAATTTTGGGCTTGTATATAGCTTTCTTGTTTTTAGCATTATTGACTTGAAGTACATCTCCAGTTCTTTCATAAAAACGCAAAAGAAAGGTTTCACTTTGGCAAATTTACATTCATGGATGTTAAACTTTGCAAGGATTATAATTAGATTAATTAAATAATCTTCTTTTTCAACTGAAATGTTACTCATTTTAAAACCAAAAAGTACATCTTGCAAGAGGAGCTTGAAGTCACAGGTGATATTATCTAAAATAAATCTACAAATATCTTATAGCCACAGTTTACGGGTATATTTACATTTCCAAAACAGATGGATAATAGTCTCAGTATGGGAGTCAGAAAAGGGACAATTTAGATCTCGATCAACATATTTGAATTTGATTTATAAAAAAATAAAATAAAAAAAGATTTCACTGGGTAACAACGATGGATAATTTTAAATGACACTTATTTCACCTTATTAACCACAAAGAATTTTTGAGGGACCAGATTGTTTCTCAACATAAGTTATTAACATGACTATTCCAGCAGGTTATTCCAGGTGAAACAGAAAAAATATTACAATGAAAAAGAGCAGCTAGATGGGTTGAAGCAGACTTTACTAACTGGTGAGTCAGTTCCATCAGTAGAAGGAACATCAAGCACAGAAACAGACATGTTACCCTTGAATAACATGAGTCCACCAGAAGGAACAGCATCGAAAAATATGACTGTTTTGGAGTTATACGTATCATATTGTAGCGACCCTGCAGGACTATGGGGGGGACTGATGGGGAGTTTGTCGGGGGAAGGAGTTGCCCTAGTTCAGCCTGATAGGCCAGTTTGGGATAAGGGGGCGGGAAGCGGGAAGCAGGAGAAAAAGAGAAGTAGTCCGGAGAAGCAGCGGAGGAGAGAGGCTGCTAAACGCCATAGTTAGAAAACCAGCTAGTGTTCAGCTATCAGCGTCTCTCATTTTGGGCACTCTTCCAACCCCGTTCTTAGTCTGTTAACAGAGGGAATAAAACCCGGTTAAACGTCAGCCACTGTGTCTTCATCCTTCTGCCAGTTAGCCCCCGCCGTGTCCCACACATAGGCGGGCTACTACCGCAAGCTGCTAGCTGAGGAACGTGATGACTGAGGGAATCGGAAAGTCCGACCTCTTCAACCCATACACACAAGGCCGCTTTAATGCACGGGCTTACCTGGGCTGAAGCCCAGGGGCCTCCCAAGTTAAGGGGCCTCCCTTGATGAGCTGAAAAGGTCACATTGTTTTGTAACTTGTCAGGTTTTCTGTCAATCACTCTAATCGCACGTTACGTCACGCAATGTAACGTAACTTACGTGGCTGCTGATTGATCTAAATAAGGGGTGACCCACGTGCCCCCATAGCCTATGGCGGGTGGGCTCACCTATCAGAATGTCTATAGTTAGTTCTGGGGCGTGTCCCTCTATGACTGTCAATCAAAGATTGAGTGGAAAAATTAAGCACCGGAGGAAGGTCGCTGTCCCACACACCGGAGGGAGCGGAGGAAGACGTGCAGGCCGCGAAGGCCGCGCAGGTGGATGTAGCGGGAGAGGAGCAGGGGACCGCCCGCAGCAGTGGAGGGGAGGAGGAGGAGGAGGAGGAGGAGGAGGAGGGGGGAGCACACGAGCCCCAGAGAGAGGACCAGGCTGCAAACCAGTCAGGGGGAGACCGAGACGAGTCAGATGACCCGTACAACAGTGACCCGGGCCGCTGGGGAAACAACAATGACCCAAAAGTGCGCGCTTTTAGGGCGAAAATGGGACCTGAGTCCTGTCAAAATAAAGACGCTAACGTGTCAGCATCGGAACGCCAGTATAAACAGCAAAAGATTTTTCTCAAAAATGCATTTTAAACGCAAACTGAGTAACGGAGAGTGTGTGCCCAGAGAATGGCTCTGTTATTCACCATCAGCAGGTACTGCGTTTTATAGCTTGTGCAGGTTTTAAACTGTTGTGGTTGTCAGTGGTGGAAAAAGTATTCAGATCCCTTACTTATGTAAAAGTACTAATACCACACTGTGAAATTACTCCACTACAGTAAAAGTCCTGCATCCAAATCTTACTGAAGTAAAAGTAGAAAAGTATCAGCATCAAAATGTACATAAAGTATGAAAAGTAAAAGTACTCGGGTTATGCAGAATGGACCCACTATGATTGTTTTATATATTCTAAATATATTATTACATTATTTGTATTGGTGATTTAAAGTATGCAGTGTTTTAATTTTGTAAAGATTGGGCTCACTTAATTACTTAATATACTGTTAAAAGATTTAATTAAAAAACGTCTAATCACTTTACATTGATCATATATATTATGTTAAATCTCGACCTGAAAAGTAACTAAAGCTGGCAGCTTTATCCTAGAGTAAAAAGTACAATATTTGCCTAAAAATTTAGTGGAGTAGAAGTAAAAAGTTACATAAAATGGAAATACTCAAGTAAAGTACAAATACCTAAAAATTGCACTTAAGTACAGTACTTGAGTAAATGTACTTAGTTACATTCCACCACTGGTGGTTGTGCATTGTTTTTGAAATGCATATTTGCTTAGATGTTTGTCTAGATTATACTGCAAATCTTCTATTAATGTTGCTCAGTTTAATCTTTTTGGTACCTGGCATTAGGCCATGGTGCTGAATGTGTTTGTGTGTCTTTGTAGGTGCATGTGATTGTTCACAGGGCCCACTGAGGCCAGAGAAGAGGCTCCTACTTTGATCTGTTGCTTTTCTTATGCTTATGCTGTTGTTATTAAGTTAATAAGTTATTGTTTGTTTGATTGTATGTTTGTGCAGACAGGTGATGGATGGTGATATTTTTCATAACATTGTTTAAAATCATCCTTTCACACATTTTGGTTTTATTATCACCATAAGTTGCTGTGTGTGGTTGTTAAATAAAGTGTCTTGTGTTTATTCTCAAGTGGGATCAGTGATATGTTAATAACAATATTATTGTGTTTTCTGACTCAAAGAGGGAAAACTCACTGTTGTATGTCTCGAAAGAAACTAATGCATTTTGTGGTGTAGATTACCTAGATATCACACTTTTTTTAAAACGAGACTCTATAAATCGAGAGGATGGGGGGCCTACAAATCTCTCAGCCCCGGGACCTAACATTAGGTTAAGGTGGCCCTGGCGGCATCATGTGTTTATGCTGAAGCTTGTTTTTCTTAACACCTCTGATGGCAGTGATACCTCAGAGGTTGAAATGTCGTCATGTGACTAATCCATGCAGGTGTGAACAAAGTTTTTGTCTACAGGGGTTCAGTACACCGCCATCAGGAGCAACTAATGGGCTGAAAAACATTGTTCAAAGAGAGGCAGATTAAATCTAATGGGACCTAAGTGTGTGTGTGTGTGTGTGCAAATGTGCTTGTTTGTTATGGGTCAATGCCAATTTTACAATACACTCTGGCATTAAACCCAAGTCATCAGGAAAAAAACCTTTGAGTACTTTTTTATTCAGTTTAGTTTTGAGTCCCACATTAGAAACATAACTAAGAATGCATTTTATCGTCTGAAGAACAGTGCCAGAGTGCGACCATTTCTCTCCCAATACAGAGACATTAATGTGTGGAGGAGCTATGGTGTATGTTTGTTATTTTCATAAAATGTTATTCAAGGTTATTAAAAATGACTGTATGGTTTAAAATCAGGCAAGAGAGCAATTGCTAAAACCAAGAAAACCACAGATCCTTGAGCAGAAGCACTGATATTTATTCACAGAATGAAATCATGTTAAAAACACGGGTCAAAGTTTAAAAATGGTAGGACCGGGGGGCTGGTAAAAGGGCGTTAAAACGAGGGAAGCTAAAAACTGAGGGGCGAGGGAGTCCATTAAAACAGTCGAGAGTCTTATCTGCAAAGGCAGGGGCTGCAGCACTCGGAGCGCCAGTGGAAGTCGATCTGTCGCTGTAGAAAGCGTTGATACACTTCGCGCTCGGTCCTGCGGCCTCTTCACCCTGCTGCACTGCACCCTCGTCTTCCTCAGGGCGTTGACCTCGAGCTATCAGGAGAGCAAGACAGCAGTCACTGCACTTTCAAACACAAATACATACAGCGGGTCACACTTAGTCGTAGATCACTACTCACGTAGAAGGAAGAGTATCACTCTTCTTCATGGGGCCTTCTAACAATCAGTCCCTGGCTTCTCTGGGATCGGTCCCCTCTGTTCCTGCTTCGGCTTCCTGCCCTTTCCACTCGATCGGTCTCTACTCCCATTTCCTCTGGAAGCTTGCTTAAAGTCCGCTAATTTTACGCACCACAGGTGCAAGCGATCACGCCGTGGGGAGTCACATCCATATGGGCTTTCCAGAATAAAATCACAATACACTCCTGGTGTGCAATACATGCAATATGAACATTAATAAAGACTACACACTAAAATTAGAAATATTGTAAATTAAAAACACACTGGGAGCTAAAAAGACAGACAATAAAATCTTACTTTACCCATGTGACAAATGCACACTTTTATTACCTGCAGGATCACCTACTCTAATGCTCTACTTTCTGGTCTCCCAAAAAATAATATAGCTCATCTACAATTACGTCAAAATCAGCAGCACGTTTGCTGACCAGGACTAGAAAGGGAACACATATGACACTGGTCCATTTAAACTGTTCTGCCTCTCATTCCTCCTGCATCGCATCACTCTGCTGCACACACTGCTGCGTTAACCTCCCTCCACCACCCCAAGCACCACCTGTACAAGCCAGAATAAGAGTATTTCTAGGATGAATTATTTGCAATGTTGTAATGTCTGCAAGTGTCAGTACTATTGCATATAGCATATTCAGGTTCTGCTCTGCATGTCCCTGGGGGATTGAATGTTGTACTCTCATCCAGAATCTGTTGCATGCTGCACAGATACTGCCTGATAGCTTCTAGAGCAGAACACACACAGCCAAATACAACTGTACGAACCATCTTGCAATAAATGGTTAAAATCTAGAGTATAGAGTATTCCTGACTGAAATAACAATTATGGTCATCATAGAAATTATTTTTATGCAGCTTATATCGATATTGGTAAATGTCTGTTATAATTATTGAACAGCAATGTTAATATCGGTTATCGTGTCGGCCAATTTTTTTATTTTATTTTTTATCAGTGCATCCCTAATATAAATACATAATAAAAATAACAAAAAAGATCTTTGGGCAAAAATATATGCAACTTGAACTTTGAGTATTTTGTGTGGCCCACACAGGCAGACCTGTGATACACTCAAAAAAAAAAACATTTGCAGATCCCACACAGGAAGAAGGCCACAGCCTGTGTTTAAATAAAACAGCACCAGAAGTGAATAAACAGCTATGTTTACTGTTACAAACACCCCAAAGATGTGACTCTCAAACAGACCTGCAGAGATACAACACATCCAGCATCTACATCTGTCTCTGAGAGGGTTCAGAGCAGTTTCCTCACACATCATGTGCATGGGAGAGAGAATAGTCAACAAGGAATCAACAGGTCAAAAAGGTTATCTCTTGACTTCATGCTCTTCTACAGATTAACAACACATCTGATAGATGAGCAGACTATATCTTTCTTTTCTAGAAATAGATTATGAAATGTGACATCGAAAACTCAAAATGAATAAAAACATAGCAGAGGAGTAAAAACACAGAAATATTATTTTGTTCTCACCAATTTCATGACGTCATCCTTCCACAGCTTCTCTACAGTATGTTGGCCTCACAGGAGCCAGGCTGCAGTATCTGAAGAGTAACAATATGTCTAACTGTTTTCCTGAACCAGGGGTAAAACAAGGCATAAATCAGAGGGTTAAGACAAGAGTTAAATAAGTATAGATACACAATAAAGTATAGAGTTGATAAACTCATGGATTGATATCCTCCTCCCAAACTTAAAAAGTAAGTTGGTGTGAAGCACATTAGAAACACAACTACCAAAACACCAAGAGTCCTGGCTGCTTTCAGCTCAGATTTCTTTGCTGTTTTAGTCACTGAAATCTGCTTTGTGACAGCTGTAATGTGAGAGCGCATGGCACGAGCTTGAGACACAGCCACAACAAAGACTCTCGAATATAAAACTATAATGGCAGTAACAGGAACAAGAAAGCTTAAAACAAGATCAAGGAAGGCACCGGCATCATGCATTAAACTGTCACACTTTCCATAGCAGTTTTCTTGTTGTTGAAAAAGAATAAAATGAAAGTAGTAACCATTGTAGACAACAGAACAGAACCATAAAAGACAAACACAGACTCTAACTCTATTCATAGTGATTCTGGTGGTGTAATGCAGAGGGTCACAAATAGCCACATAGCGGTCAACTGATATGAGCACCATGTTTACGACTGAAGCAGAGGAAATGATGTCGGACACTAACCTATAAAGAGAACACAAAAGGTCACCAAACATCCAGCACATTGGCACTTCTGCTGGCATCAGCAGGAGGCCCACAAGAAAATCTGAGACAGCCAGAGAGAGGAGGAGGATGTTGGTGGGTGTGTGGAGCTGCCTGGAGGAAAAGAGAAAAGCATCATTCTACAAAACAGTCCTCATAACAAAATGTACAAACTATTACAAATATTGATAAAAATTGATTCAAGAATTTAGATGTTTTCTGTTCAGCAACATATATAGTGAACATATCTAAGTGTTGATGATTTAAATTACAATATAGAGGTCACAGTGGTTTTTGCGTTAACGTGCAGTCAGGAGGACAGAAGATAATACTAGTGTTAGAGCAGCAACATTATTCACTACCAGTTCACAGACAATTCTTCTTCATCTACAGCAGTTATTCACATGTTTAAAGTACAAAACCTGTAAAGAGAAACAAAAAAGTTCATCTCTGCCTGAAGTGGGAGATTGAGATGATGATGAGCAGGTTGAGGACCGCAGTGAGCACAGAAATGGAGTACAGTGTAATGTTAATAAACAATGTTTCAGGCCAAGGAGGCGGTGGCACCCAGCAGGACATATTGGGGAATTCACGGAAACAAGGCACCCAATCATCCCCAGCCTCCATCTTCAGAGATCTGCAGATAGCTGCAGCTCTGGCAGCTTTCTGAACAAAACTGAGTCATGTAACTGATTTACTTCTCTGTTACTTCTCATAATCCCACCCCTCCTTTTCCCCTCTGTGTATTTTGGTCTCTGATGTCCCTTCCCTCCTCACCTCACACCATCATCTTCATCCCTTTCCCCGAATCTCTCTTTCTCTCTCTCTCTCTCTCTCTCTCTCTCTGAGTGAGAGCGTGTTTGTGAGAGTGTCGCTCTGGGAATTTTTTGTTTTCCAAAAATTTCAATTTTTGAAAACTGACAGCCTTAAATATCTTGGTGTCTTCCTTGGAAAACTCAACTCAACTCAACTTTATTTGTAAAGCACCTTAAAATCAATCACAGCCGCAACAAAGTGCTGATACACACGAAAATAAATAGTTGCATTGCTTTTTTTAAAAACAATTTAAAAAAAACAACAAATAAAAGCAAACCTTAAAACACTAATACAAGAGCAGAGTCTCATGTGCGGTTGAAAGCCAAGGAATAAAAATAGGTTTTAAGATGAGTTTTAAAAATGGACAGTGATGAGGCTTGTCTGATGTGCAAAGGCAGCTTATTCCACAACTTGGGGGCTGCAACAGAGAAAGATCTGTCCCCTCTGAGCTTCCGTTTTGACCTCGGTACCTCCAGGAGCAGCAGATCAGCTGACCTGAGGCACCGAGCAGGAGCGTAGGGGTGGAGGAGCTCAGAGAGGTAAGACGGGGCGAGACCACTTAAAGATTTGAAAACAAATAAAATAATCTTAAAATGGACTCTAAAATGCACAGGCAGCCAGTGGAGGGGGCCAGGATGGGAGTTATGTGCTCCTTCTTACGAACTCCAATTAAGAGGCGAGCAGCTGCGTTCTGCACCAACTGGAGCCGTGCGAGGGAGGACTGGCTGACTCCAAAGTACAAAGAGTTACAGTAATCCAGCCGAGTAACAAAGGCGTGGATTACTGTTTCAAAGTGCTGGTGCATAAGAAAAGGCTTCACTTTAAATCAAATCAAATCAATTTAATTGATATAGCCCAAAATCACAAATCACAGATTTGCCTCAAAGGGCTTCACAGACTGTACATGGCACGACATCGTCTGTCCTTAGACCCTCACATCGAAGGTTGAAGGGGGAGAGGGAGGGAGGATAGAGAGGAGCAGGAGTTCTGGGAGGGCCACAGCAGCAGGTGATGAAGCGCCACCATTGGCCCGTAGTGATGGTGAGTATAGAGTGGACCAGGAGAGGAGCATTCCCATCTGGGGCCCAACCAGATCCACAGCAGTGAGACCAGCAGGAGTGATGCCGAGCAGGACCACAGCTCCACACCCTGTGAAAGAGAGAGCAAAGAAAAGTGCTAGTACTCTGGGAAAATAAAAGCTTGTGTCATGTATTATTGGGACATCAGAGAAAGAGAAGAAAAGAGGGGCCCGGTGTATCGTGTCCCCCGACACATTGGGCCTATAGCGGCATAACTAGGGGCTGGTCCAAGGCCTCAGCCAGCCCTAACTATAGGATTTGTCAAAGAGGAAAGTTTTAAGTTTACTCTTCAATAAAGACGGGGTGTCTGCCTCCCGTACTGAGACTGGGAGATGATTCCACAAGAGAGGAGCTTGATAACTGAAGGCTCTTGCTCCCAATCTAGTTTTAAGGACTTTAGGAACCACAAGTAACCTAGAATTTTGGGAGCATAGTGCTCTAGAAGGGTAATATGGCACTATGAGGTCTTTAAGATATGATGGTGCCTGACCATTTAGAGCTTTGTAAGTAAGAAGAAGGATTTTAAACTCAATTCTGGATTTTACAGGGAGCCAGTGCAGCGAAGCTAGAACGGGAGAAATATGATCTCTTTTCTTGTGCCGCAGCACTTTGGACTAACTGAAGAGTTTTGAGGGATTTATTGGAGCAGCCTGACAGTAAGGAATTACAGTAATCTAACCTTGAAGTAACAAAAGCATGCACAAATTTTTCTTCATCCTTTTGAGACAGGATGTGTCTAATTTTTGTAATATTACGGAGGTGAAAAAATGCAGTCCTTGAAGTTTGTTTTATATGGGAGTTAAATGACAGATCCTGATCAAAGACAACTCCAAGGTTCTTAATGGTGGTATTGGAGGCCAGGGTAATGCCATCGATGCTAATGAAGTCTTTAGATAATGAGTTTCGGAGGTGTTCGTGTCCGAGCACAATCACTTCCGTTTTTCCTGAGTTTAACATTAGGAAGTTGTGGACCATCCAGGTTTTTATGTCCTTAGGGCATGCATTAAGTTTGGTGAGCTGATCAGTTTCACCTGGATTGATTGATCTATATAACTAAGTGTCATCTGCATAACAATGAAAGT
The DNA here is from genome assembly GCF_030273125.1 of Centropristis striata. Lineage (NCBI taxonomy): Eukaryota > Metazoa > Chordata > Actinopteri > Perciformes > Serranidae > Centropristis > Centropristis striata. The sequence goes on along the minus strand of NC_081527.1, from coordinate 4,771,836 downwards.
TAATTGAATGTTTTCTAATTATATTACCTAGAGGGAGCATATAAAGGGTGAATAAAATTGGTCCAAGCACAGAACCCTGTGGAACACCGTGGTTAACACCAGTGCGCACGGAGGATTCATTGTTCACATGAACAAACTGGAAACGGTCTAATAAGTATGATTTAAACCAGCCCAGTGCCGTTCCTCTAATGCCAATTACACGCTCCAGTCTCTGTAATAGGATACAATGGTCAATTGTATCAAATGCAGCACTCAGATCTAGCAAGACGAGGACAGAGACAAGGTGTCCGAAGAAATTAAAAAGGTCATTTGTAATTTTTACCAGTGCTGTTTCTGTGCTATGATGAGTTCTAAATCCTGACTGGAAGTCCTCACATAAACTATTGTGTTGTAGAAAATCACAAAGCTGATTTGCGACTGCTTTCTCCAGGACCTTAGAGATGAAGGGAAGGATATTGGTCTATAGTTTGCTAAAACGCCAGGATCTAAATTAACCTTTTTGAGAAGAGGTTTTATTACAGCTACTTTAAAGGATTGTGGCACACAGCCTGTTAATAATGACAGGTTGATTGCATCTAAGAAAGAAGTACCAGTTAAAGGTAGAACCTCTTTAAGCAGCCTTGTTGGGATGGGGTCTAAGAGACAGGTTGACGGTTTAGATGAGGAAATCATTGAGGATAGTTGTTGGAAAGTGATGGGAGCGAAGCGACCTAAATATATATCAGGGTTTGTACCCATTTCTAAGGCTCCTGGGTTTAAAGATGCCTCAGTACCAGTTAATGGCAGGAGGTAGTGAATTTTATTTCTAATAGTCATAATTTTCTCGTTGAAAAAGCTCATAAAATCATTACTAGTGAGGGCTATAGGAATACATGGCTCAATAGAACTGTGAGTCTCTGTCAGCCTGGCTACAGTGCTGAAGAGAAATCTAGGGTTGTTCTTATTTTTCTCAATTAATGACGAATAATAGGCTGATCTGGCTTCAAGGAGGATTTTCTTATATGCTTTAAGACTGTCCTGCCAGGTTAAAAGAAATTCATCCAGCTTAGTTGAACGCAATTTCCTTTCGAGCTTTCATGAAATTTGCTTCAGTTCACGGGTTTGAGAATTGTACCATGGAGTTAACTTTTTCTGTTTTATTATTTTCTTCTTTAGTGGGGCAATAAAATCTAGCATCGTTCGCAGTGAATCTGCAGTACTGTCGACAAAATGATCAATTAGGGAGGGACAGAAGTTAACATAGTCCTCCATTATGTTGGAGCACGACAAAGAGTTAAAGACAGGTGGAATCACTTCCTTGAACTTAGCAACAGCACTATCAGATAGACATCTAGTGTAGAAACTCTTGCTTATTAGCAAGTAGTCCAATAACAGGACTTCAAAAGATATTAAATAATGGTCTGATAACACAGGATTCTGTGGGAAAACTATTACATTTTCAATTTCAATCCCATACGTCAGCACAAAGTCGAGGGTGTGGTTAAAAGAATGAGTGGCTTCATGGACTTTCTGATTAAAGCCAATCGAATCTAGTAAGGAGATAAAAGCAGTACTAAGGCTATCATTATCAACGTTGACATGAATATTAAAATCACCTACAATAATTACCTTATTTGTAATTAGTACTAGACTTGATAAAAACTCAAAAATTAGGATTATGGACTGGGAGGCCGGTAAACTATGACAAATAGGATTGGCTGTTGGATTTTCCAGGTTGGGTGTGATGGGTGTGAAAGACTGAGAACAAGGCTTTCAATTGAGTTATAGTTTAATTTAGGTTTTGGGGTAACTAGAAGGTTTGACTCATACATCGCTGCAACTCCTCCTCCTCGGCCTGTGCCACGAGGGATATGAGTATTAATAGTAATAATTTAGCCAGCCTGATCTGGAAAAAGCTGGATCTAACAACAGCACTTATCTGACGATCTAATTTAAATCACTCTCCATCTTAAAGCCTAAATTTGTGACAGTCAGCCTTACAAAATCTGCCAGAGGGCCCAAGTTGACAGGAGGGGTCACACAAGAGCCACTAGGGCCAAACACCATCACTTTTGTCTTCTTCTCATTGAAATTCAAAAAGTTCAAGGCCATCCAGGCCTTGATGTCTTCGAGACATGACAGGAGCGGTGTGAGGGAGAAAGCATCTTTTCTTTTCAGCGCCACATATATCTGACTGTCATCAGCGTAGCAATGAAAAGGGATGCCGTGCTTTCTCAAAATGGAGCCCAGAGGCAGTAAATACAGAAAAAAAAGCAGGGGCCCTAAAATCGACCCCTGTGGAACCCCAGACAGTAGCGGGGCGGGGGCTGGACTCCGAGGTACCAAGGCTTACATTCAAACTTCTGTCGGTCAGATAGGACTTGAAACTGGGTGACCGTCATGGAAAAACCAGACAGAAAACTAACAAAATGGAAATGGCTACTCTCTCAGATGTCCTACAGAGGGAGGTTGTTGGTAAATAATCTTGTAGCGTCCCTCCTGTGGAATCGCCTGATGTGTGTGGAGCTTTCTGAGTCAACTCATAAAATGGCAGGTCACCGCCACTCCACTGCCCCCAGAGCAGAAACATCTCCATCTCCTCCAGGAGGGGACCCTGGATTCACCAGCCCCCTCCTCCCTCATCCCTGCTGACATCCTCTGCAACTGAGGATGAGACTTCATTCAGAATCTACTTTCCATAAGGAATTCTGAAATAACTGCAACTCTGACCTTCTCTGCACACCAAAGTTGCATTAATTAATGCAGACTTCATTGCAACTGCCAGAGAAAGCTTCACCTCAACAACAAGGACAAACCAGCAACTGGCTCACCTCCTACCTCACCAACAGGCAACAGTTCGTCTCCCTCTCCGGCCACACTTCCTCTCTCTCTCCAGTCACGCAGGGGGTCCCTCAAGGCTCAGTCCTCGGACCCCTCCTCTTCATCTGCTACCTTTTCCCCCTTGGTCACATCATCCGCAAACTCAACCTGGACTTCCACTGTTACGCCGACGACACCCAGATCTACATCAGCACCAAACCTACCCAAAACCCCCCCCTCACCCACATCGAAACCTGCATCTCGACAACAAAATCTTGGCTGACACACAACTTTCTCAAACTCAACAGTGACAAAACTGAGCTCCTCCTCATAGGCACCAAATCCACCCTCAAAAATACCGGACCCATCTCACTCACCATCGACACCTCGACCATCACTCCCTCCCCCCTGGCACGCAATCTCGGTGTTATCCTGGACCCCACCCTCTCCTTTGATCCTCATGTCTGCTCCACCGTCAAGACCTCCTACTTTCACCTCCGCCGCATCGCCAAAATCAGACACTGCCTCTCTCCCCCTGCTGCCGAATCCCTCATCCACGCCTTAATCTCCTCCCGCCTCGACTACTGTAACTCCCTCCTCACTGGCATCACTTCACGTTCCCTCCATAAACTCCACCTGGTCCAAAACTCTGCTGCCCGCCTCCTTACCCACACCCGGTCCCGCCAACACATCACTCCTGTTCTCCACTCTCTCCACTGGCTCCCCATCAAACAGCGCATCAACTTCAAGATTCTCCTCCTCACCTTCAAGGCCCTCCACCATCTGGCTCCCCCTTACCCGTCTGACCTCCTCATCCCACACCGCCCCACCCGTGCCCTCCGATCCTCCTCCACTCTCTCACTGACAGTACCGGCATCCAAACTCAAATCCTTTGGCGACAGAGCCTTCTCCCGAACTGCACCCCGACTCTGGAACTCTCTTCCCCAAACTGTCCGCGACTCACCTTCACTGTCCACATTCAAGTCCCGTTTGAAAACCTACCTCTTCTCCCAAGCTTTTGACCTCCCCTACCCATAACCAGTTTCGTGTCTTTCTCCCCACCACCCTGCTCGTTTTTTTGTTGTCCCCCCCCTGTGTATACTTGTAAGCGTCTTTGGGTCATTGAAAAGCGCTATATAAATTCAATGACTTATTATTATTATTATTCACTTGATTTCCATCCATCCATTTTCTTCCACTTATCCGGGTCCGGGTCGCGGGGGCAGCAGGCTAAGCAGGGCATTCCAGACGTCCCTCTCCCCAGCCACAATGTCCAGCTCCTCCTGGGGGACCCCGAGGCGTTCCCAGGCCAAGAGAGAGATATAATCCCTCCACCATGTTCTGGGTCTTCCCCGGGGCCTCCTACCAGTTGGACATGCCTGGAGCACCTCTAACGGGAGGCGCCCGGGAGGCATCCTTACCAGATGCCCAAACCACCTCAGCTGACTCCTATGACGCGAAGGAGCAGCGGCTCTACTCCGAGCTCCCTCCGGATGTCTTAGCTCCTCACCCCATCTCTTAGGCTGAGCCCAGCCACCCTACGGAGGAAGCTCATTTCAGCCGCTTGTATCCGCGATCTTGCTCTTTCGGTCACTACCCAAAGTTCATGACCATAGGTGAGGGTTGGAATATAGATGGACCGGTAAATCGAGAGCTTTGCCTTCCGGCTCAGCTCCTTCACCACGACGGTCCGGTACAACGCCCGCATCACTGCTGACGCCGCACCAAACCGCCTGTCCATCTCACGCTCCGTTCTACCCTCACTCGTGAACAAGACCCCGAGATACTTGAACTCCTTCGCTTGAGGCAGTACCTCTCTCCCGACCCAGAGGGGGCAGTCCACCGTTTTCCGGCAGAGACCGTGGCCTCAGACTTGGAGGTGCTAACATCCCAACCGCCCCGCACTCGGCTGCAAACCGCCCCAACGAGTGCTGGAGGTCCCAGCTTGATGAAGCCAAAAGAACCACATCATCTGCAAAAAGCAGAGATGCAATTCTTAGGTCACCAAACCGAATCCCTTCCTCCCCCCGGCTGCGCCTTGAGATCCTGTCCATGAAAACCACAAACAGAATCGGAGACAAGGGGCAACCCTGGCGGAGGCCAACACCCACTGGGAACGTGTTTGACGTTGTGCCGAGTATGCGGACACAGCTCTCACTTTGGTTATATAGGGACCAGATAGCTCGTAGCAACGAGCCCAGTACCCCATATTCCCGCAGTACCCCCCACAAGACTCCCCGAGGGACACGGTCGTAGGCCTTCTCCAAGTCCACAAAACACATGTAGACTGGATGGGCAAACTCCCATGCCCCATCCAGAAGTCTCGCAAGGGTGAAGAGCTGGTCCGTTGTTCCATGGCCAGGACGGAAGCCGCATTGTTCCTCCAGAATCTGAGGTTCGACAATTGGCTGGAGCCTCCTTTCCAGCACCCTGGAGTAGACTTTTCCGGGGAGGCTGAGAAGTGTGATTCCACGGTAATTGGAACACACCCTCCGGTCCCCCTTTTTAAAAATGGGAACCACCACCCCGGTCTGCCACTCCACTGGCACTGTCCCAGACCTCCACGCGACACCGAAGAGGCGTGTCAACCATGACAGCCCAACAGTGTCCAGAGCCTTCAGCATCTCAGGGCGAATCTCATCCAGACCTGGCGCCTTGCCACCGGGTAGCTTTTTGACTACCTCGGCGACCTCTGCCAGGGATACTGGTGAGTCTTCTCCTGAGTCTTCAGACTCTGCCTCCTCTACAGAGGACGTGTTGGCTGGATTGAGGAGTTCCTCAAAGTGTTCTTTCCACCGTCTGACGACATCCACAGGTCAGGTCAGCAGGTCTCCGCCCCCGCTGAGCACAGCTTGGGCCAAGCCCTGCTTTCCCTTCCTGAGAAGCCCGACGGTTTTCCAGAACCTCTTTGAGGCCGACCGAAAGTCCTCCTCCATGGCCTCCCTGAACTCCTCCCATACCCGAGTTTTTGCTTCAGCGACTGCCGCAGCTGCAGCCCTTCTGGCCGAACGGTACCTGTCTGCTGATTCCTGAGACCCCTCGGCCAGCCAAGACCGAAAGGCCTCCTTCTTCAGCTTGACGGCCTCCCTCACCGTTGGTGTCCACCAGCGGGTTCTTGGGTTGCCGCGACAAGCACCGACGGCCTTCAGGCCACAGCTCCTACCAGCTGCATCAACAATTGAGGCTTTGAACATGGCCCAGCCTCACCCGGGATGTTGGAGAAATTCTTCCGGAGGTGTGAGTTGAAGACCCTGCAGACAGGGGCCTCCGCTAGACGTTCCCAGTTCACCCTCACTACACGTTTGGGTTTGCCAGGTCTGTCCAGCATCCTCCCCCGCCACCTGATCCAACTCACCACTAGGTGGTGATCAGTTGACAGCTCTGCTCCTCTCTTCACCCGAGTGTCAAGAACATGCGGCCGCAGATCTGATGACACGATAATGAAATCGATCATTGATCTTTGGCCTAGAGTGCTCTGGTACCAGGTACACTTATGAGTAACTCTATGTTCGAACATGGTGTTTGTTATGGACAATCCATGGCTAGCACAGAAGTCCAATAACAAAACACCACTCGGGTTCAGATCGGGCAGGCCGTTCCTCCCAATCACCCCCCTCCAGGTACCGTCATCATTGCCCACGTGAGCGTTGAAGTCTCCCAGAAGAACTACAGAGTCTCCAGGCGATACCCCTTCCAGGACACCACCCAGAGACTCCAAGAAGGCCGGGTACTCCGAACTGCTGTTCGGTGCATAGGCACAGACAGCGGTCAGAGACCTTCTCCTCGCAACTTGCAGCCACAAGGAGGCGACCCTCTCATTCCTCGGGGAGAACTCCAACAAAGCGGTGCTTGTAAGTATCCCCACACCCGCCCGGCGCCTCTCACCCTGGGCAACTCCGGAAAAGGAGAGAGTCCAGCCTCTCTCCAGGAGTTTGGTTCCAGAGCCCACGCTATGTGTGGAGGTGAGCCCAACTATTTCTAGTTGGTAACGCTCCACCTCCCGCACAAGCTCGGGCTCCTTCCCCGCCAGCGAGGTGACGGTCCACGTCCCCAGAGCTAGCCGCTGGAGCCAGGGGTCAGCACGCCCAGGTACCCGCCTTCGCCTGCACCCGACCCCTATGCCCTACTCTGCGGGGGGTGGGCCCACAGGTCGCCGGATCCATGTAGCTTCTTCGGGCTGAGCCCGGCCGGGCCCCATGGACAAAAGCCCGGCCACCAGACGCTTGCCTGCGTGCTCCCCTCCCGGGTCTGGCTCCAGGAGGGGGCCCCGGCTTACCCGTTCCGGGCAAAGTACGCTGATGTTCTATGGTCCGCTTCATAGGAGTCTTTTGAATCGCTCTTAGTCTGGCCCCTCCCCTGGGACCACTTTGCCATGGGAGACCCTACCAGGAGCTACTGCTCCCGACAACGCAGCTCCCAGGATCACTGGAGCACACAAACCCCTCCACCACGATAAGGTGGCGATTCTTGGAGGAGGCTTAATTTCCAAGGCAGCAAATTATTGAAAGTCAACCTGAAACTTCCCTGCTTCCATCGAAAAAGGATTTCCCCCCTTCTCAACTGGATCTGTGAGTAATGTAACTGGGCTTAGATAAGCAGTCAGCAAGGACTTTAGTATAAAGGATTTGACCTGTAATTAATGATTTGGTTTATATGTAGGTTTCAAGTATATTCATGTGATATTCACGTTACAATCAAAGTTGTATGTTAATCTTGCTTCATACAGTCAGTCTTATATGCAACTAACTTACTAACCTTTGACTTGGTCACACACTGATTTACACGTAATATACTTTAAATTAACTGGAACCAAACACAGTTTTGCAGCTCTCACTAGGCCAACAAGCAAGGCTTGGTTACCCCTTCACAGCTTGAGTCCTTTGTGTGAGGAGCTTCAACCCCCAACTTTATGAGACTTATTTCGGTGAATTGGCTATATTTTTCTGTTTTACAGATGGTGCCCCAACAAGCTATGACTTAGGTACTGCCTCAAGCGAAGGAGTTCAAGTAGCTCGGGGTCTTGTTCATGAGTGAGGGTAGAACGGAGCGTGAGATGGACAGGCGGTTTGGTGCGGGGTCGGCAGTGATGCGGGCGATGTACCAGACCGTTGTGGTGAAGAAGGAGCTGAGCCGGGAAAAAAAGCTCTCGACTTACCTGTCCATCTATGTTCCAACCCTCACCTATGGTCATGAGCTTTGGGTAGTGAACGAAAGAGCAAGATCATGGATACAAGCGGCTGAAACGAGCTTTCTCCGTAGGGTGACTGGGCTCAGCCTTAGAGATAGGGTGAGGAGCTCAGACATCCGGAGGGAGCTCGGAGTAGAGCCGCTGCTCCTTTACGTCGAAAGGAGTCAGCTAAGCCCCGGGGAAGACCCAGAACACGGTGGAGGGATTATATCTCTCTCCTGGACTGGGAATGCCTCGGGGTCCCCCAGGGTGAGCTGGATGTTGTGGCTGGGGAGAGGGACGTCTGGAATGTCCTGCATAGCCTGCTGCCCCTGCGACCCGGCCCCGGATAGGCAGAGGAAAATTGATGGATGGATGGATATACATTCTTGGTCCACACCAACATTTTTGATTCCAAATCTTAGACTTGCGAGAAGTCTTTTACATTTTACACCAGTAGTCTGCTTCGGGATCCCCAAAGAGATCCTGACTCACCAAGGCACCAATTTTATGTCACGAAACCACGCGGGATTTTGGACTTCGTTAAAGCTGGGAGGAACGTCCAAGCCCCAGTAAAAACGAAATTCAATACATCCTGGACCTGAGAGCAAAACTGCACACACTGTGACAGTTATCACGTGATAATTTGCTCCGGGCCGAGGAACGTCAGCAGCGGCTGTACAACAGAGGATCTAGGTTAAGACAATTTTCACCGGGAGATAAAGTGCTTGTATTACTCCCATCTTCCGCCTCCAAATTACTCGCCAAATGGCAAGGACGAGTGGATGATGTTGATAATGAGCTTGTGCGGTCTGACAGGGGCGGCTACGCAGATTTATCACCTCAACCTCCTTAAAGTATGGAAAGAGGCTGAGTGACGGCAATTGCAGAGAGAGATGAGTTGGGGCCTGAAGTTCCAAAATCGACCAATCCTGCTTCGCTCCTCTGTGAAAACCATCTCTCACCGTCCCAGAAAGCAGATATTGTCAGGTTGCAGCAGTGTTACGCTGATGTGTTCTCCCCCCTGCCAGTACGCACAAGCCTTATTCAACACCATGTTGAGACTCACTCGGGCGTGACGGTGCATGGTGTAGCCCCATCCTTCTTGTAAGCAAGAAGGATGGGTCTATCCGGTTCTGTGTGGACTATCGCAGGGTGAATGATGTTTGGCGGTTTGACGCCTATCCAATCCCCCGGGTCGACGAGCTCCTGGATCACCTTGGCACTGCTTGTCTTATTTGACCAAGAGCTACTGGCAGATTCCCAGAGAACGTCACAATCATTTTTGGACAGACCATGGCCTAGAGGGTTAAGAATCTGGCTTGTAACCAGGAAGTAGCCGGTTCCTGAATTATCTTCTGTAGTGTGTAAACACATCCAACACAGCACACTATATACTATCCACCGGGCTTCTTCTTATTCTTCCGTAGCTTACGTGTTTTTTCCGGTCGACTACTCCTCCCGGAGTTTTGGTCATACATACACTAAAAAGGTATCAAATCGACCGGCTCGGCCTTGACAAGTATGCTATGACTTTTCTAAAGGTTTCGGCAAATGTTTTTCAAATTATTCGGCAAAAACACACCCAAAAATCCCCCTAATGTTACCATATGGAGAGGCTAGAGTAGATTACATCATAGCTAAAGTGGAGAGGAAGAGAACAATTTGCCAAAAAATGAATTTGGAAAGTGTGCTTGAGGTTGCAGATGCCACTCTTCAGAAATAATTTATGGGTAGAAATGTAGGAAATCTGTCTTCTTAGTCACATTTGTCTGCTATAGCTGTCAGAGTTATAGTTTGGGGCTTGGGATGCATAGATGCGCCACCAATATGCACCCATAGCCTCATAAACCACCATGGTAAAAAGGCGCGAAAATTTCCAAAGGAAAGCAAAGGTACCAGTTTCTTCTGAGCGCTCTAAAAAAAATCTTAATTTTTTCCAGAAAACACATATGTAGACATCCAGGAGGAACTCGGGATGCTCAAAGTGAAGTCGGTTCAATGATAGGAGCTACGATTTGGCCAAAAGTGCTATTTGTTAGAGGGGAAAGTGCCAATGTGTGACTGCAGTCTGAGAAATGCTTTCCAGTTTTGTAGACTTTTGTCTTCTTTCTTCTTTAAATAATGAAAATAGTTTACCAAAGTTGTCTGTGGGAAAAAAATGTTACCTCAGTACCCAACAAGAGGATTGTGTCTGTCAGTTAAAAGAAAGAAAACAAACTGATACTGTTGCATGTGTTTTTTCCTTACAGAACCAAACAAGGTATAAAATGTATTGTGAGTTCTGCGTAACGTTACTATTTACACATCTGATGAGTAGAGGTCCAGATTTCTTCCCTTTTTCTAATGTCTCTAAGACTCAAAAGTAAATTTGTGGCTCAAAGTTGAGTTGAAAACTTTCTGAGGGAAGCTGCAGAATAGGTTGATAATTCTCTGGTGATTTGTGGCTGGCAGCGACCCCCTCTCACAGTACACATGGTAATTGAATTTGTTGTTATCCAAAACACTATTTTTTATTAAATATTGAACTCCAAACAAACAATCACTAAAAGTAATGACAGACACAATATCAAATAGAAATAAACTGTATAGTCATAATTGCATAAGGTGTTGAAGTGTGATAGCGGCATCATGTGTTTATGCTGAAGCTTGTTTTTCTTAACACCTCTGATGGCAGTGATACCTCAGAGGTTGAAATGTCGTCATGTGACTAATCCATGCAGGTGTGAACAAAGTTTTTGTCTACAGGGGTTCAGTACACCGCCATCAGGAGCAACTAATGGGCTGAAAAACATTGTTCAAAGAGAGGCAGATTAAATCTAATGGGACCTAAGTGTGTGTGTGTGTGTGTGCAAATGTGCTTGTTTGTTATGGGTCAATGCCAAATTTACAATACACTCTGGCATTAAACCCAAGTCATCAGGAAAAAAACCTTTGAGTACTTTTTTATTCAGTTTAGTTTTGAGTCCCACATTAGAAACATAACTAAGAATGCATTTTATCGTCTGAAGAACAGTGCCAGAGTGCGACCATTTCTCTCCCAATACAGAGACATTAATGTGTGGAGGAGCTATGGTGTATGTTTGTTATTTTCGTAAAATGTTATTAAGTTTTATTTAGAATTATTGTATGGTTTAAACCAGGCAAAAGAGCAGTTGTTAAAACCAAGAAAACCACAGATCCTTGAGCAGAAGCACTGATATTTATTCACAGAATAAAATCATGTTAAAAACATGGGTCAAAGATTAAAAATGGTAGGAGGGGGCACTAGCGAGCAGGCGATGGAGTAGGCAACACAACAACATGCTCTGCTGAATTTAGGGTTAAAAGTTCTTTTTAGGCACCTTACATCAACCGAAAACTACGAGACACTGCTCAGAGTTATTTTTTTCATTATATGTTATTTTTTATTGCGACACCGTAGCACAAATGACCTACAATTTGCAAAAATTTGAGTTCAAGGGAGGAGCTCCCGCAACTGGGCCCAAACATAGACTGTATATAAGTAATGGACGTAGTCACCGTGACGTCACCCATTGGTTTGTGGACTGCCCGTTGGAAGCCTCGAGTTCAGCGTTATACTCATCGCCATCTTGTGTCGCCATCTTGTTTCCGATACACGTGTTATTTGTATGAAAGGTGCTATACAAAGTTTGATTGATTTTCATGAGTTATTTTTTAAATTAAAAAGACATTTCGTTTTTAAATTCAGTGTGTATGTGACACCCACAAATGTATGGTCACAGTTGAGGTGTGATTGTTATATTATTGTGTATATTTTTTGTGAAAGAGACCAGGTTTGGAGGTATTTACTGTTTATACTTTTGAGAGTGTAGTTGCGCACTTGCGCCACAAGGGGGAGTATCGCGTTGGTGAGCGCTGGTTGTGACAACGGGCTTCCGTCCCTCAGACAGAGGACAGCCTGCTGAACTACAACTACGTTTGAATCCTGTCTCTCCTTTTACATAACTTGTACAGGTTAGTAATGTGTGATGTTATATCAAAATATGTGTACAATTACTTTAAAACAATTCGGAACAGTGTCTGACAAAGAAAGAGAAAGAGAATTTGTGTTTTATTTCGGTCAAAGACTTCTGTGCACTTTAGCAGAGTATTCACTGTGGATTGAGTCGCAGAATGGCGGTCGTATTTCTTTTGTAGCTTCTTGACATTTATATCATAATAGATAAGTTTGTATTTGTATGATAATAAGGTATTGTTCATTAAGTTAAATAAGTTTGTGATGCAGGACACAATAAGCAATTTAATATGCTTAACTAGGGCAGATAAATGCCATGAAAGATATGAAAGTGACAATGTTAGTGTTAATAGTACTGTGTGATTTAAGACAGACTAGTAATTCATATAGAATAATATAATTTCAGTGGTTAAAAATATAATTTTGTGTTGAAATGTGAAGGGCAAATTGAAGTAAATTAATTGAGTAAGAAATTGATGTGAAAAGTGAAAAGATGTTATATTCTGTAATAAAGACAGAGGACAGCCTGCTGAACTACAACTACGTTTGAATCCTGTCTCTCCTTTTACATAACTTGTACAGGTTACTCATGTCTGAGGCCTGTAACAGAATTTTGGAGGCACCGCTGGGATCGGCATCGGACGAGGGCTGATGTTGATCCTTTAATCTACGAACTCAAGGCAGAGATCACAGGACAGGCCTGCTGGAGTGGATGGTGTGTGACTGAGGCAGCTACGGGACCACAGCTTGCGAGAGGGGACCACAGCTGGAGGAGTGCACTGCAGATCGCTCAAGGTGACTGGACTGTGAGACCATTTCTGACCAAGTGACAATATGGAGGACGCCGAAAGGAAAGGACTGACCTGGAAGATAAAGAAAAGTCTGCACACCCTGACCGCAGAAGAACTTTTTCAGGTAGCAGAAAGCATCCCACCGGCTCTAGATTTGGATTTTTCAAATGTAATTGAGGGAGATGAAGAGAGTTGCTTTGATTATGTGTGCACATACATGGACTGTAAAACATTACTTGAGTTAGAAGACCAGGGATTTTCCTATTTGTTATCTTTGAAAGATGATATCACTGAGCTAATTTCTAGTCGTGTTACTGGAGTCTGTCAGCCCATAGTACCAGGTAATGAGAGTGTTACACTAACAGCAACATCCACTCCCACTCTAGCAGCTCAACAGGACAGTGTAGAGAGCCATGCTGTTGACACATATCCTGTTGATCCAGAAACAGCTGAGTATCGAAAGCTTCTGGTTAACTATGAGTCTCTAGGTAGGAAGTTAGCTGAGTTTAAGACTGCAGCACCAGAAAACCATACACCTGCCTTCACTGGCACACAGTCCCCATATACCAGAATCGAGAAAAAAACTGATAGTCACTCCACAACAGACCAAAAAAACCTCAGGCCTGATAATATGGTTTCACTGAGAGACCTATCATTCCTTCAGCGCAGAGAGTTTAAAGTACATGGTGGTCAGGTGGGGGACAGTACATCAGACATCACTTACCATGGATTGTGTAAGCAGATTGATGAGGGACGCAAGGCAAGCCACACAGAGGGTGAGATCATCCAAGGTGTGCTCCGCATCATCAAACCTGGACAGTTTAAGGACATGTTGATCAACAAGGACGACTTGAATCTCAGTGAGCTTAAGAGCTTCTTGCGTTCACACCTGAGCGAGAAGAGCGGCAGTGAGTTATTTCAGGAGCTGATGAGTACCAAACAATATGATCAGGAGAGTCCCCAACAGTTTCTGTATAGGATGATTGGGCTGAAACAGAAAGTTATCTTTGCATCCAGACAAGACAACAAGGACATTGAATATGAGCCGCGCACAATCCAGAATGTTTTCCTGCGCACCATTCATCAGGGTCTTCTTCCCAAGTATAGTGACATCCGCAATGAGCTCAAGCCACTCCTGTCTGATTACACTGTTCCAGATGAAGCACTGATAAGGAAAGTCAACAAAGTGTCAAGTGAGGAAAGTGAGAGACAACGAAGACTAGGACACTGTGCTCGCCAAAAGGTAACTCATGCTCATAGTGCTCAGCTTGATTCAGAGAAAGACACAGAGAAACAAACAGACTACAAATCAAAGAATAAAAATAAAGCAGTGGAGGAGCTGAGTGCAAAAGTTGATGCTCTGACAAAGATGGTAGAAGCTCTCACAGCGACTAAGACCCCTGACAAAACCTGCCATTGCCCTCACACCAAGCCGAAGCCAATAACAAAGCAATTTGGTTGCCCAAAGTGTGTTGAGGAGGGGGTCAGTCCATGTAACCATTGCTTCATATGTGGAGAGGGAGGTCATAGAGCAGTTGGATGCCTAAAAAGGGGGCAAGCAAAGAGAGTTGGCCAGCCAGCTGCCAATGCACACTCACTAAGCAGCTTAAAGGAGTATCCCAAAGAATCAGAGACACAACAAAAGGAACACCTTCATGTTAAGTGTGTGAGTTCCCCTGTCGTGAACAAAAAGACTGAAGTAAATGACAAAGTGGCCCAGCTTGTAGGGAAGAAGTGTAAAATAAGGTGTTACATTCACAGCTATGCAGTGGACTGCTTATTGGACTCAGGTGCCCAAGTCAGTCTCCTGGACCGCCAGTGGGTGAAGACTTACCTTCCTGATCACAAGCTGCGCCCATTGACTGAACTCATAGGAGATAAGGGCCTCAGTGTTTTAGCTGTCAATGGTGAACCATTACCTTATGATGGCTGGGTGGGGGTGATGGTGAGTCTTCCAGGCAACAGTGATCCCAACCTAACAATACAAGTACCTTTTCTGGTGAGCAGTGTGCCTATGGACCGTCCCCTGATTGGTTTCAACGTGATTGAGCAGCTGATATTGGGACCGGAGGAGTGTGCAAACCTGGTACCTGCCCTTGTGAATCTCCTTCGTGATGCAATGAGCCTTCCAGATGACAATGCCGCTGCACTGGTCAACTTCATCCAGGCGAAGCTCACCAGTGATGATGAAGGGAGTCGAGGTGTGTTAAAGGTGGGACTGAATAATGTGGTTATTCCTGCTGGTCAAGTCAGACATGTTAAGTGTAAAATACCACACACATTTGACACATCACATCCACTAGTACTTTTTGAACCCAATGACAGCAACCCACAGTTACAGCAGTTGGATGTTGGCGATAGCCTAATAGAGATTAGCCAGGCCAAAGTCCCCTATGTCAGAGTTCCCATTGGCAACCACACCAAACATGAGTTGACCTTATCCTGTAAGTCTATTCTAGGGAGCATTGAGCCAGTAGCCAGAGTAATACAGACAGACGAGCTAGACCTCACTAAGTCGAGTGCTACTCCAGCAATCAGCAGAGAAGAACTCCCTAAAACTCAACCAGACAAAACAGTTAGCGTAGCAGAGGAATGGGATCCGCCAGTTGATCTGAGCTCCCTAAGTGACAACCAGCAGAAAGTCGTCAAGAAAATGCTGCGGGAAGAATCAGGAGCTTTTGCTCGAAATGATGATGATATGGGGTGCATACCCAGCTTGGAAATGTCCATCACCCTGAAGGACAATAATCCTATCCAAAAAACATATACATCCATCCCAAAGCCTCTATATAAGGAGGTAAAGGAGTACATTGAGGATCTTTTGGCACGGGGATGGGTTGTGAGGTCGAAATCTCCTTACTCAGCACCCGTAGTCTGTGTACGGAAGAAAGATGGGACCCTCAGACTCTGTATTGATTACCGTCTGTTGAACCAGCACACCATCTCAGACCGACATCCCTTGCCGAGGATTCAAGACATCACAGACACCTTAGGTGGTTACAGTTGGTTTTCCATTCTAGACCAGGGGAAGGCTTATCACCAGGGATTCATCGCGGAGGGGTCACGTCACCTGACTGCATTTATCACTCCCTGGGGTCTCTTCGAGTGGGTGCGTATACCATTTGGACTGACTAATGCACCTGCTGCATTTCAACGCAGTATGGAAGAGATGCTTGCCCCCCTGCGAGATGAGTGTTGTATCCCTTATTTGGATGACATACTGTGCTTCGCCAAAACATTTGAGGATCATGTTGAAGGGCTGAGGAAAGTTCTTAGAGCACTGCAAGGCCATGGAGTCAAGCTCAGGCCCACCAAATGCGATCTGTTTAAGCAGGAAGTGAGATATGTTGGTCGGCTGGTCTCAGCAGAAGGTGTGCGCATTGATCCCAAAGACCTGGAGGCAGTGTATGCTCTGAAGAAGGAAACACCTGCTACTGTTGGAGATGTGCGAAGGATTGTTGGCTTCTTAAGTTACTACAGATCGTATATACAAGATTTTTCCAGAATGGCCACACCAATCTATGAGCTCCTGCAGCCTAGGAAGAACCAAGAGATGCAGTCACAGGAAAAACCAAGTGCACAAAAAGGAAAGGGTACACAGATACCATCCAGAACTCCAGTTGCATGGACTGAGAAACATCAGGAAACACTGAGTAAACTGATTGATCAGTTGGTGAACCCTCCAATTCTCGCCTATCCAGACTTCGATCTACCATTTGTGCTACATACAGACGCATCGGACAAGGGACTTGGAGCTGTCCTCTACCAGAGCCAAAATGGGAAACTCAGGGTAATTGGATACGGCTCAAGGACCCTTACCCCAGCTGAAAGAAATTACAGGCTACATTCAGGCAAACTAGAGTTTCTCGCTCTCAAGTGGGCTGTTTGCGAGAAATTCAGGGATTACCTGTATTACGCCCCACATTTCACCATTTTCACAGACAATAATCCCTTGACGTATGTCATGCGCACGGCTAAACTGAACGCTGTTGGCTTCAGGTGGGTGGGTGAGCTGTCAGATTTCAGATTTGACATACGGTACCGACCTGGCAAAGCAAATGTCGACGCAGACACTCTGTCAAGATGTCCTCTCGACATTAACAGATATGTCAAGGAGTGCACAGAGGAACTGTCCAGAGAAGCCGTCACTGCCACATGGGGAGGTTGTAGAGCAGGAGAGGGCAGAGATGTTGCCTGGATTGCGGCCTTGACCCTAAGACATGGTGACCAGCTCGAACCAAGCAGTAGAGAAACAGTACCACCTATTGACCTTGCTGAACTCCAAAAAGCTCAGAGAACAGATCCAGTGATAGGTGAGATTCTGAAAATGAAAGAGTCAAATAAAACACTCACAGATGACATGAAACGTATGGTGAGGGGAACTGGCAGGAAAATGATGCATGAATGGACAAGGCTTCACATTGAAGATGGAGTTCTCTATCGGAAGACAGCAGAGAGACGTCAGTTAGTCTTACCTGTCAGCCTCAAGCCACTAGTGCTCAAAAACTTACACGATGACATGGGCCATGTTGGTACTGAAAGGGTCCTCAGCTTAGCAAGGCAAAGATTTTATTGGCCTTATATGAGACGAGAGATTGAAGCTTATGTCACCAGACAGTGTCCATGCATAAAGAGAAAAAAACCAGCGACACACATACGAGCCCCAATGGCTAGTATAACTACCGGCTCTCCAATGGAGCTTGTCTCCATCGACTATTTGCATTTGGAGCCCAGCAGAGGAGGCTACCAGTATATCCTAGTGGTGGTGGACCACTTTACTAGGTATGCACAGGCTTATCCGACTCGCAACAAGTCTGGAAAGACTGCAGCGGAAAAGATCTTCAGTGATTATATTCCAAGGTTTGGCTATCCCTTCAAGCTGCACCATGATCAAGGGCGCGAGTTCGAAAATGAGCTCTTTCGGACGTTGCAACAGCTGAGTGGGGTAGGAAACTCCAGAACGACTCCATACCATCCTCAGGGCAATCCTGCTGAACGGTTTAACCGTACTGTGTTACAGATGATGCGGACCCTAGGTGAGGAAAAGAAGGAAAGGTGGAAAGACTATCTCCCACAGATTATCCACGCATACAACAGTACACGCCATGAAGCAACTGGGTACTCACCGTTCTTCCTGCTTTTTGGTCGACACCCACGGTTACCTATAGACTTGTTGTTCAGGATGACAAGTGGTGATGAACCCCAAACTGCAAGAAGTTATGCTGAGAAATGGGCAGAACGGATGACTGAAGCTTACCGAATTGCATCAGACAACAGTAAAAAGTCCAGTGCTCGTGGTAAGAAGTATTATGATCAACACACAAGAGGAGTAGTGTTGCAGCCAGGGGACCGAGTACTGGTACGAAATCTGAGTGAAAGAGGTGGTCCAGGAAAGTTAAGAGCATATTGGGAAAACACCATCTATGTTGTGAAAGAACAGATCAGTGACAACCCCGTTTACAAAGTGGTCTCAGAAATGGATGGGAAAAAGTCACGTGTCCTGCATCGTAACTTGTTGCATCTTGTCAACGACTTACCTGGTGACATACCAGCAGCACAACAGAAGACAAAAACAGCACCAAAGAGGAAGGGGCCAAAATCACCTCAAAGAGAGGCAGGACCAGAGTCAAACAGTGAAACAGGGTCTGATGATGATCAAAGTTCCATCTACTATGAGCTAAGGTATAAGTTGAGGAGTGGAAACAGGAAGGATGTTACACCGACCAGTGAACCTGTCTGTGTTCCCTTAAAGAACCCTGAATCATGTCAATCAGTAAGAGAAGGAGGATCAGGACAAGGATACGTCACAAGAGAACAAAGGGAAGCAGAACAGGAACAGTACAGTGAAGAGCAATACAGTGAACCTAACAGTGAGAGTGATGGAGAGGAACGTAGGAGGAATGGAGAGCCTGGGGTCATACATTCACCTTCCCATGAGCATGAAAGTGAGATTGATCAGCCTCTTCCTGGGGTGGTACAAGCAGAACCTGACCTGACTCCAGACACTGAGGAACAAGCACTCAGAAGGTCAACTAGGACTAGGCGACCAGCAACCCAGTTCACTTACAATACACTGGGCCAGCCTTCCTTCCAAGGACATCCATCAGTCAGTAGTGCAGAGGTCTATGAATCACCAAATAGGACACCTTGGTACCTGCAATCCTACCCCCTCACACCGTACACTGTTCCAGTACCATATTCTGTCCCATCATACTTGCCACACCCTTGCACCTGGCCAGTATTCTATAACAGACCAATCTATACAGGTTAGGAGGTTGAGAAAGGACTCTTGAGTGTACATATGTTGTGTGATGTTGAGTAATAAGTTCAAATGGTAAAATGTCAGGAGCCATTTTATTTTTTTGTTGGGGAGTATGTGACACCCACAAATGTATGGTCACAGTTGAGGTGTGATTGTTATATTATTGTGTATATTTTTTGTGAAAGAGACCAGGTTTGGAGGTATTTACTGTTTATACTTTTGAGAGTGTAGTTGCGCACTTGCGCCACAAGGGGGAGTATCGCGTTGGTGAGCGCTGGTTGTGACAACGGGCTTCCGTCCCTCAGACAGAGGACAGCCTGCTGAACTACAACTACGTTTGAATCCTGTCTCTCCTTTTACATAACTTGTACAGGTTAGTAATGTGTGATGTTATATCAAAATATGTGTACAATTACTTTAAAACAATTCGGAACAGTGTCTGACAAAGAAAGAGAAAGAGAATTTGTGTTTTATTTCGGTCAAAGACTTCTGTGCACTTTAGCAGAGTATTCACTGTGGATTGAGTCGCAGAATGGCGGTCGTATTTCTTTTGTAGCTTCTTGACATTTATATCATAATAGATAAGTTTGTATTTGTATGATAATAAGGTATTGTTCATTAAGTTAAATAAGTTTGTGATGCAGGACACAATAAGCAATTTAATATGCTTAACTAGGGCAGATAAATGCCATGAAAGATATGAAAGTGACAATGTTAGTGTTAATAGTACTGTGTGATTTAAGACAGACTAGTAATTCATATAGAATAATATAATTTCAGTGGTTAAAAATATAATTTTGTGTTGAAATGTGAAGGGCAAATTGAAGTAAATTAATTGAGTAAGAAATTGATGTGAAAAGTGAAAAGATGTTATATTCTGTAATAAAGACAGAGGACAGCCTGCTGAACTACAACTACGTTTGAATCCTGTCTCTCCTTTTACATAACTTGTACAGGTTACTCATGTCTGAGGCCTGTAACATGTACACATACATTTCAGTATGTTTAATAATTACAATTACAATTATTATTATTATTATTATTATTATGATATAACAATTATGGTCATCATAGAAATTATTTTTATACAGCTTATATCGACATTGGCAAATGTCTGTTATTATTATTATTTAACAGCAATGTTAATATCGGTTATCGTATTGGCCAATTTTTTTATTTTATTTTTTATCAGTGCATCCTTAATCCTTAATATAAATACATAATAATAATAATAATAATAATAACAAAAAAGATCTTTGGGCAAAAATATATGCAACTTGTACTTTGAGTATTTTGTGTGGCCCACACAGGCAGACCTGTGATACACTCAAAAAAACATTTGCATTCCCACAAAGGAAGAAGGCCACAGCCTGTGTTTAAATAAAACAGCACCAGAAGTGAATAAACAGCTATGTTTACTGTTACAAA
This sequence comes from Centropristis striata, assembly GCF_030273125.1. Taxonomy (NCBI): domain Eukaryota; kingdom Metazoa; phylum Chordata; class Actinopteri; order Perciformes; family Serranidae; genus Centropristis; species Centropristis striata. The sequence goes on along the minus strand of NC_081527.1, from coordinate 4,751,410 downwards.
CACCCCAAAGATGTGACTCTCAAACAGACCTGCAGAGATACAACACATCCAGCATCTACATCTGTCTCTGAGAGGGTTCAGAGCAGTTTCCTCACACATCATGTGCATGGGAGAGAGAATAGTCAACAAGGAGTCAACAGGTCAAAAAGGTTATCTCTTGACTTCATGCTCTTCTACAGATTAACAACACTTCTGATAGATGAGCAGAATATATCTTTCTTTTCTAAAAATAGATTATGAAATGTGACATCGAAAACTCAAAATGAATAAAAACATAGCAGAGGAGTAAAAACACAGAAATATTATTTTGTTCTCACCAATTTCTTGACGTCATCCTTCCATAGCTTCTCTACAGTATGTTGGCCTCACAGGAGCCAGGCTGCAGTATCTGAAGAGTAACAATATGTCTAACTGTTTTCCTGAACCAGGGGTAAAACAAGGCATAAATCAGAGGGTTAAGACAAGAGTTAAAATAGTATAGATACAAAATAAAGTATAGAGTTGAATTACTCATGGAATCATATCCTCCTCCCAAACTTGCGAAGTAAGTTGGTGTGAAGCACATTAGAAACACAACTACCAAAACACCAAGAGTCCTGGCTGCTTTCAGCTCAGATTTCTTTGCTGTTTTAGTCACTGAAATCTGCTTTGTGACAGCTGTAATGTGAGAGCGCATGGCACGAGCTTGAGACACAGCCACAACAAAGACTCTCGAATATAAAACTATAATGGCAGTAACAGGGACAAGAAAGCTTAAAACAAGTTCAAGGTAGGCACCGGCATCATGCGCTAAACCGTCACAATTTCCATAGCAGTTTTCTTGTTGTTGAAAAAGATGTAAATGAAAGTAGTAACTATTGTAGGCAACAGAACAGAACCATAAAAGACAAACACAGACTCTAACTCTATTCACAGTGATTCTGGTGGTGTAATGCAGAGGGTCACAAATAGCCACATAGCGGTCAACTGATATGACCACCATGTTTACGACTGAAGCAGAGAAAATGATGTCGGACACAAACCTATAAAGAGAACACAAAAGGTCACCAAACATCCAGCACAGTGGCACTTCTGCTGGCATAACCAGGAGGCCCACAAGAAAATCTGAGACAGCCAGAGAGAGGAGGAGGATGTTGGTGGGTGTGTGGAGCTGCCTGGAGGAAAAGAGAAAAGCATCATTCTACAAAACAGTCCTCATAACAAAATTTACAAACTATTACAAATATTGATTCAAGAATTTAGATGTTTTCTGTTCAGCAACATATATAGTGAACATATCTAAGTGTTGATGATTTAAATTACAATATAGAGGTCACAGTGGTTTTTGCGTTAACGTGCAGTCAGGAGGACAGAAGATAATACTAGTGTTAGAGCAGCAACATTATTTACTACCAGTTCAAAGACAATTCTTCTTAATCTACAGCAGTTATTCACATGTTTAAAGTACAAAACCTGTAAAGAAAAAAGTTAATGTCTGCCTGAAGTGGGAGATTGAGATGATGATGAGCAGGTTGAGGACCGCAGTGAGCACAGAAATGGAGTACAGTGTAATGTTAATAAACAATGTTTCAGGCCAAGGAGGCGGTGTCATCCAGCAGGAGATATTGAGGAATTCACTGGAACAAGGCACCCAATCATCCCAAGCCTCCATCTTCAGAGATCTGCAGATAGCTGCAGCTCTGGCAGCTTTCTGAACAAAACTGAGTCATGTAACTGATTTACTTCTCTGTTACTTCTCATAATCCCACCCCTCCTTTTCCCTTCTGTGTACTTTGGTCAAAGATGTCTCTTCCTTCCCCCCTTTGCACATCACACCATCATCTTCATCACTTTCCCCGAATCTCTCTTTCTCTCTCTCTCTCTCTCTCTCTGAGTGAGAGCGTGTTTGTGAGAGTGTAGCGCTGGGAATTTTTTTTTTTCCAAAAATTTCAATTTTTGAAAACCGACAGCCTTAAATATCTTGGTGTCTTCCTTGGAAAACTCAACTCAACTCAACTTTACATTACATTACATTACATTACATGTCATTTAGCAGACGCTTTTGTCCAAAGCGACTTACAATAAGTGCATTCAACCTGATGGTACTAGACATAGACCACAGGAATCAAGTAAGTACATAACTTTAAGAGCTAACTGTCATTGCTACAGGAGTGCTATATGTTAAAGAAGAAAAGAATAGAAAAGAAGAAGAAGAGCAATTTTTTTTTTTTTTTTTAAATATATATATGTGTTAGGTGACCATGGCTTAACCGAGGTATTGTTGGAAGAGATAGGTCTTCAGCCTGCGGCGGAAGATGTACAGGCTTTCTGAGGTCCTGATGTCGGTGGGGAGCTCGTTCCACCATTTGGGAGCCAAGACAGAGAAAAGTCTGGAGGTGGTTTTGAGGCGAGTTGACCCGCGGAGGGTGGGAGTCGCCAGCTGTTTGGCTGATGCAGAGCGGAGAGGACGGGCAGGGGTGTAGAGTTTGACAAGGTCCTGGATGTAAGTAGGACCTGAACCATTAGCAGCAGAGTACGCCAGAGCTAGAGTCTTGAAGCGTATCCGAGCAGCCACAGGTAGCCAGTGCAGGGAGCGGAGGAGGGGTGTTGTGTGTGAAAATTTGGGAAGATTGAAGACCAATTGAGCAGCTGCATTCTGGATGAGTTGCAGAGGTCGGATGGCTTTGGCAGGCAGACCTGCCATGAGGGAGTTGCAGTAGTCCAGGCGTGAGATGACCAGTGCCTGGACCAGGACCTGAGCTGCCTTCTGAGTGAGAAACGGACGGATTCTCCTGATGTTATGCAGCAAGAATCTGCAAGATCTTGAGGTGGCGGTGATGTTTGTGGAGAGGGACAGTTGGTTGTCAAGAGTCACGCCAAGGTTCTTGGCGGTTTCTGTGGAGACAACCACTGTGTTCTGCACAGTGATGTGGAGGTCAGTGGTGGGGGAGCAGTTCCCTGGGAGGTAGAGTAGCTCAGTCTTGCCCAGGTTGAGTTTCAGGTGGTGCGAGGACATCCACTGGGAGATGTCGGCCAGACATGCAGAGATATGTGCTGCTGCACGTGTTTCACACTGGGGAAATGAGAAGATTAGCTGGGTGTCGTCGGCATAGCTATGATAGGAGAAGCCATGCGAGTGGATAAGGGAGCCAAGGGAGTTTGTGTAAACTTTATTTGTAAAGCACCTTAAAATCAATCACAGCCGCAACAAAGTGCTGACACACACGAAAATAAATAGTTGCATTGCTTTTTTTTAAAAACAATTTAAAAAAAACAAACAAATAAAAGCAAACCTTAAAACACTAAAACAAGAGCAGAGTCTCATGCACGGTTGAAAGCCAAGGAATAAAAATAGGTTTTAAGATGAGTTTTAAAAATGGACAGTGATGAGGCTTGTCTGATGTGCACAGGCAGCTTATTCCACAACTTGGGGGCTGCAACAGAGAAAGATCTGTCCCCTCTGAGCTTCCGTTTTGACCTCGGTACCTCCAGGAGCAGCAGATCAGCTGACCTGAGGCACGAGCAGGAGCGTAGGGGTGGAGGAGCTCAGAGAGGTAAGACGGGGCGAGACCATTTAAAGATTTAAAAACAAATAAAATAATCTGAAAATGGACTCTAAAATGCACAGGCAGCCAGTGGAGGGAGGCCAGGATGGGAGTTATGTGCTCCTTCTTACGAACTCCAATTAAGAGGCGAGCAACTGCGTTCTGCACCAACTGGAGCCGTGCGAGGGAGGACTGGCTGACTCCAACGTACAAAGAGTTACAGTAATCCAGCCGAGTAACAAAGGCGTGGATTACTGTTTCAAAGTGCTGGTGCATAAGAAAAGGCTTCACTTTAAATCAAATCAAATCAATTTAATTGATATAGCCCAAAATCACAAATCACAGATTTGCCTCAAAGGGCTTCACAGACTGTACATGGCACGACATTGTCTGTCCTTAGACCCTCACATCGAAGGTTGAAGGGGGAGAGGGAGGGAGGATAGAGAGGAGCAGGAGTTCTGGGAGGGCCACAGCAGCAGGTGATGAAGCGCCACCATTGGCCCGTAGTGATGGTGAGTGTAGAGTGGACCAGGAGAGGAGCATTCCCATCTGGGGCCCAACCAGATCCACAGCAGTGAGACCAGCAGGAGTGATGCCGAGCAGGACCACAGCTCCACACCCTGTGAAAGAGAGAGCAAAGAAAAGTGCTAGTACTCTGGGAAAATAAAAGCTTGTGTCATGTATTATTGGGACATCAGAGAAAGAGAAGAAAAGAGGGGCCCGGTGTATCGTGTCCCCCGACACATTGGGCCTATAGCGGCATAACTAGGGGCTGGTCCAAGGCCTCAGCCAGCCCTAACTATAGGATTTGTCAAAGAGGAAAGTTTTAAGTTTACTCTTCAATAAAGACGGGGTGTCTGCCTCCCGTACTGAGACTGGGAGATGATTCCACAAGAGAGGAGCTTGATAACTGAAGGCTCTTGCTCCCAATCTAGTTTTAAGGACTTTAGGAACCACAAGTAACCTAGAATTTTGGGAGCATAGTGCTCTAGAAGGGTAATATGGCACTATGAGGTCTTTAAGATATGATGGTGCCTGACCATTTAGAGCTTTGTAAGTAAGAAGAAGGATTTTAAACTCAATTCTGGATTTTACAGGGAGCCAGTGCAGCGAAGCTAGAACGGGAGAAATATGATCTCTTTTCTTGTGCCGCAGCACTTTGGACTAACTGAAGAGTTTTGAGGGATTTATTGGAGCAGCCTGACAGTAAGGAATTACAGTAATCTAACCTTGAAGTAACAAAAGCATGCACAAATTTTTCTTCATCCTTTTGAGACAGGATGTGTCTAATTTTTGTAATATTACGGAGGTGAAAAAATGCAGTCCTTGAAGTTTGTTTTATATGGGAGTTAAATGACAGATCCTGATCAAAGACAACTCCAAGGTTCTTAATGGTGGTATTGGAGGCCAGGGTAATGCCATCGATGCTAATGAAGTCTTTAGATAATGAGTTTCGGAGGTGTTCGTGTCCGAGCACAATCACTTCCGTTTTTCCTGAGTTTAACATTAGGAAGTTGTGGACCATCCAGGTTTTTATGTCCTTAGGGCATGCATTAAGTTTGGCGAGCTGATCAGTTTCACCTGGATTGATTGATCTATATAACTAAGTGTCATCTGCATAACAATGAAAGTTAATTGAATGTTTTCTAATTATATTACCTAGAGGGAGCATATAAAGGGTGAATAAAATTGGTCCAAGCACAGAACCCTGTGGAACACCGTGGTTAACACCAGTGCGCACGGAGGATTCATTGTTCACATGAACAAACTGGAAACGGTCTAATAAGTATGATTTAAACCAGCCCAGTGCCGTTCCTCTAATGCCAATTACACGTTCCAGTCTCTGTAATAGGATACAATGGTCAATTGTATCAAATGTAGCACTCAGATCTAGCAAGACGAGGACAGAGACAAGGTGTCCGAAGAAATTAAAAAGGTCATTTGTAATTTTTACCAGTGCTGTTTCTGTGCTATGATGAGTTCTAAATCCTGACTGGAAGTCCTCACATAAACTATTGTGTTGTAGAAAATCACAAAGCTGATTTGCGACTGCTTTCTCCAGGACCTTAGAGATGAAGGGAAGGATATTGGTCTATAGTTTGCTAAAACGCCAGGATCTAAATTAACCTTTTTGAGAAGAGGTTTTATTACAGCTACTTTAAAGGATTGTGGCACACAGCCTGTTAATAATGACAGGTTGATTGCATCTAAGAAAGAAGTACCAGTTAAAGGTAGAACCTCTTTAAGCAGCCTTGTTGGGATGGGGTCTAAGAGACAGGTTGACGGTTTAGATGAGGAAATCATTGAGGATAGTTGTTGGAAAGTGATGGGAGCGAAGCGACCTAAATATATATCAGGGTTTGTACCCATTTCTAAGGCTCCTGGGTTTAAAGATGCCTCAGTACCAGTTAATGGCAGGAGGTAGTGAATTTTATTTCTAATAGTCATAATTTTCTCGTTGAAAAAGCTCATAAAATCATTACTAGTGAGGGCTATAGGAATACATGGCTCAATAGAACTGTGAGTCTCTGTCAGCCTGGCTACAGTGCTGAAGAGAAATCTAGGGTTGTTCTTATTTTTCTCAATTAATGACGAATAATAGGCTGATCTGGCTTCAAGGAGGATTTTCTTATATGCTTTAAGACTGTCCTGCCAGGTTAAAACGCAGCTCCCAGGATCACTGGAGCACACAAACCCCTCCACCACGATAAGGTGGCGATTCTTGGAGGAGGCTTAATTTCCAAGGCAGCAAATTATTGAAAGTCAACCTGAAACTTCCCTGCCTCCATCGAAAAAGGATTTCCCCCCTTCTCAACTGGATCTGTGAGTAATGTAACTGGGCTTAGATAAGCAGTCAGCAAGGACTTTAGTATAAAGGATTTGACCTGTAATTAATGATTTGGTTTATATGTAGGTTTCAAGTATATTCATGTGATATTCACGTTACAATCAAAGTTGTATGTTAATCTTGCTTCATACAGTCAGTCTTATATGCAACTAACTTACTAACCTTTGACTTGGTCACACACTGATTTACACGTAATATACTTTAAATTAACTGGAACCAAACACAGTTTTGCAGCTCTCACTAGGCCAACAAGCAAGGCTTGGTTACCCCTTCACAGCTTGAGTCCTTTGTGTGAGGAGCTTCAACCCCCAACTTTATGAGACTTATTTCGGTGAATTGGCTATATTTTTCTGTTTTACAGATGGTGCCCCAACAAGCTATGACTTAGGTACTGCCTCAAGCGAAGGAGTTCAAGTAGCTCGGGGTCTTGTTCATGAGTGAGGGTAGAACGGAGCGTGAGATGGACAGGCGGTTTGGTGCGGGGTCGGCAGTGATGCGGGCGATGTACCAGACCGTTGTGGTGAAGAAGGAGCTGAGCCGGGAAAAAAAGCTCTCGACTTACCTGTCCATCTATGTTCCAACCCTCACCTATGGTCATGAGCTTTGGGTAGTGAACGAAAGAGCAAGATCATGGATACAAGCGGCTGAAACGAGCTTTCTCCGTAGGGTGGCTGGGCTCAGCCTTAGAGATAGGGTGAGGAGCTCAGACATCCGGAGGGAGCTCGGAGTAGAGCCGCTGCTCCTTTACGTCGAAAGGAGTCAGCTAAGCCCCGGGGAAGACCCAGAACACGGTGGAGGGATTATATCTCTCTCCTGGACTGGGAATGCCTCGGGGTCCCCCAGGGTGAGCTGGATGTTGTGGCTGGGGAGAGGGACGTCTGGAATGTCCTGCATAGCCTGCTGCCCCTGCGACCCGGCCCCGGATAGGCAGAGGAAAATTGATGGATGGATGGATATACATTTTTGGTCCACACCAACATTTTTGATTCCAAATCTTAGACTTGCGAGAAGTCTTTTACATTTTACACCAGTAGTCTGCTTCGGGATCCCCAAAGAGATCCTGACTCACCAAGGCACCAATTTTATGTCACGAAACCACGCGGGATTTTGGACTTCGTTAAAGCTGGGAGGAACGTCCAAGCCCCAGTAAAAACGAAATTCAATACATCCTGGACCTGAGAGCAAAACTGCACACACTGTGACAGTTATCACGTGATAATTTGCTCCGGGCCGAGGAACGTCAGCAGCGGCTGTACAACAGAGGATCTAGGTTAAGACAATTTTCACCGGGAGATAAAGTGCTTGTATTACTCCCATCTTCCGCCTCCAAATTACTCGCCAAATGGCAAGGACGAGTGGATGATGTTGATAATGAGCTTGTGCGGTCTGACAGGGGGGGCTACGCAGATTTATCACCTCAACCTCCTTAAAGTATGGAAAGAGGCTGAGTGACGGCAATTGCAGAGAGAGATGAGTTGGGGCCTGAAGTTCCAAAATCGACCAATCCTGCTTCGCTCCTCTGTGAAAACCATCTCTCACCGTCCCAGAAAGCAGATATTGCCAGGTTGCAGCAGTGTTACGCTGATGTGTTCTCCCCCCTGCCAGTACGCACAAGCCTTATTCAACACCATGTTGAGACTCACTTGGGCGTGACGGTGCATGGTGTAGCCCCATCCTTCTTGTAAGCAAGAAGGATGGGTCTATCCGGTTCTGTGTGGACTATCGCAGGGTGAATGATGTTTGGCGGTTTGACGCCTATCCAATCCCCCGGGTCGACGAGCTCCTGGATCACCTTGGCACTGCTTGTCTTATTTGACCAAGAGCTACTGGCAGATTCCCAGAGAACGTCACAATCATTTTTGGACAGACCATGGCCTAGAGGGTTAAGAATCTGGCTTGTAACCAGGAAGTAGCCGGTTCCTGAATTATCTTCTGTAGTGTGTAAACACATCCAACACAGCACACTATATACTATCCACCGGGCTTCTTCTTATTCTTCCGTAGCTTACGTGTTTTTTCCGGTCGACTACTCCTCCCGGAGTTTTGGTCATACATACACTAAAAAGGTATCAAATCGACCGGCTCGGCCTTGACAAGTGTGCTATGACTTTTCTAAAGGTTTCGGCAAATGTTTTTCAAATTATTCGGCAAAAACACACCCAAAAATCCCCCTAATGTTACCATATGGAGAGGCTAGAGTAGATTACATCATAGCTAAAGTGGAGAGGAAGAGAACAATTTGCCAAAAAATGAATTTGGAAAGTGTGCTTGAGGTTGCAGATGCCACTCTTCAGAAATAATTTATGGGTAGAAATGTAGGAAATCTGTCTTCTTAGTCACATTTGTCTGCTATAGCTGTCAGAGTTATAGTTTGGGGCTTGGGATGCATAGATGCGCCACCAATATGCACCCATAGCCTCATAAACCACCATGGTAAAAAGGCGCGAAAATTTCCAAAGGAAAGCAAAGGTACCAGTTTCTTCTGAGCGCTCTAAAAAAAATCTTTATTTTTTTCCAGAAAACACATATGTAGACATCCAGGAGGAACTCGGGATGCTCAAAGTGAAGTCGGTTCAATGATAGGAGCTACGATTTGGCCAAAAGTGCTATTTGTTAGAGGGGAAAGTGCCAATGTGTGACTGCAGTCTGAGAAATGCTTTCCAGTTTTGTAGACTTTTGTCTTCTTTCTTCTTTAAATAATGAAAATAGTTTACCAAAGTTGTCTGTGGGAAAAAAAATGTTACCTCAGTACCCAACAAGAGGATTGTGTCTGTCAGTTAAAAGAAAGAAAACAAACTGATACTGTTGCATGTGTTTTTTCCTTACAGAACCAAACAAGGTATAAAATGTATTGTGAGTTCTGCGTAACGTTACTATTTACACATCTGATGAGTAGAGGTCCAGATTTCTTCCCTTTTTCTAATGTCTCTAAGACTCAAAAGTAAATTTGTGGCTCAAAGTTGAGTTGAAAACTTTCTGAGGGAAGCTGCAGAATAGGTTGATAATTCTCTGGTGATTTGTGGCTGGCAGCGACCCCCTCTCACAGTACACATGGTAATTGAATTTGTTGTTATCCAAAACACTATTTTTTATTAAATATTGAACTCCAAACAAACAATCACTAAAAGTAATGACAGACACAATATCAAATAGAAATAAACTGTATAGTCATAATTGCATAAGGTGTTGAAGTGTGATAGCGGCATCATGTGTTTATGCTGAAGCTTGTTTTTCTTAACACCTCTGATGGCAGTGATACCTCAGAGGTTGAAATGTCGTCATGTGACTAATCCATGCAGGTCTGAACAAAGTTTTTGTCTACAGGGGTTCAGTACACCGCCATCAGGAGCAACTAATGGGCTGAAAAACATTGTTCAAAGAGAGGCAGATTAAATCTAATGGGACCTAAGTGTGTGTGTGTGTGCAAATGTGCTTGTGTGTTATGGGTCAATGCCAAATTTACAATACACTCTGGCATTAAACCCAAGTCATCAGGAAAAAAACCTTTGAGTACTTTTTTATTCAGTTTAGTTTTGAGTCCCACATTAGAAACATAACTAAGAATGCATTTTATCGTCTGAAGAACAGTGCCAGAGTGCGACCATTTCTCTCCCAATACAGAGACATTAATGTGTGGAGGAGCTATGGTGTATGTTTGTTATTTTCGTAAAATGTTATTAAGTTTTATTTAGAATTATTGTATGGTTTAAACCAGGCAAAAGAGCAGTTGTTAAAACCAAGAAAACCACAGATCCTTGAGCAGAAGCACTGATATTTATTCACAGAATAAAATCATGTTAAAAACATGGGTCAAAGATTAAAAATGGTAGGAGGGGGCACTAGCGAGCAGGCGATGGAGTAGGCAACACAACAACATGCTCTGCTGAATTTAGGGTTAAAAGTTCTTTTTAGGCACCTTACATCAACCGAAAACTACGAGACACTGCTCAGAGTTATTTTTTTCATTATATGTTATTTTTTATTGCGACACCGTAGCACAAATGACCTACAATTTGCAAAAATTTGAGTTCAAGGGAGGAGCTCCCGCAACTGGGCCCAAACATAGACTGTATATAAGTAATGGACGTAGTCACCGTGACGTCACCCATTGGTTTGTGGACTGCCCGTTGGAAGCCTCGAGTTCAGCGTTATACTCATCGCCATCTTGTGTCGCCATCTTGTTTCCGATACACGTGTTATTTGTATGAAAGGTGCTATACAAAGTTTGATTGATTTTCATGAGTTATTTTTTAAATTAAAAAGACATTTCGTTTTTAAATTCAGTGTGTACACATACATTTCAGTATGTTTAATAATTACAATTACAATTATTATTATTATTATTATTATTATGATATAACAATTATGGTCATCATAGAAATTATTTTTATACAGCTTATATCGACATTGGCAAATGTCTGTTATTATTATTATTTAACAGCAATGTTAATATCGGTTATCGTATTGGCCAATTTTTTTATTTTATTTTTTATCAGTGCATCCTTAATCCTTAATATAAATACATAATAATAATAATAATAATAATAATAACAAAAAAGATCTTTGGGCAAAAATATATGCAACTTGTACTTTGAGTATTTTGTGTGGCCCACACAGGCAGACCTGTGATACACTCAAAAAAACATTTGCATTCCCACAAAGGAAGAAGGCCACAGCCTGTGTTTAAATAAAACAGCACCAGAAGTGAATAAACAGCTATGTTTACTGTTACAAACACCCCAAAGATGTGACTCTCAAACAGACCTGCAGAGATACAACACATCCAGCATCTACATCTGTCTCTGAGAGGGTTCAGAGCAGTTTCCTCACACATCATGTGCATGGGAGAGAGAATAGTCAACAAGGAGTCAACAGGTCAAAAAGGTTATCTCTTGACTTCATGCTCTTCTACAGATTAACAACACTTCTGATAGATGAGCAGAATATATCTTTCTTTTCTAAAAATAGATTATGAAATGTGACATCGAAAACTCAAAATGAATAAAAACATAGCAGAGGAGTAAAAACACAGAAATATTATTTTGTTCTCACCAATTTCTTGACGTCATCCTTCCATAGCTTCTCTACAGTATGTTGGCCTCACAGGAGCCAGGCTGCAGTATCTGAAGAGTAACAATAAGTCTAACTGTTTTCCTGAACCAGGGGTAAAACAAGGCATAAATCAGAGGGTTAAGACAAGAGTTAAAATAGTATAGATACAAAATAAAGTATAGAGTTGAATTACTCATGGAATCATATCCTCCTCCCAAACTTGCGAAGTAAGTTGGTGTGAAGCACATTAGAAACACAACTACCAAAACACCAAGAGTCCTGGCTGCTTTCAGCTCAGATTTCTTTGCTGTTTTAGTCACTGAAATCTGCTTTGTGACAGCTGTAATGTGAGAGCGCATGGCACGAGCTTGAGACACAGCCACAACAAAGACTCTCGAATATAAAACTATAATGGCAGTAACAGGGACAAGAAAGCTTAAAACAAGTTGAAGGTAGGCACCGGCCTCATGTGTTAAACCGTCACAATTTCCATAGCAGTTTTCTTGTTGTTGAAAAAGATGTAAATGAAAGTAGTAACTATTGTAGGCAACAGAACAGAACCATAAAAGACAAACACAGACTCTAACTCTATTCACAGTGATTCTGGTGGTGTAATGCAGAGGGTCACAAATAGCCACATAGCGGTCAACTGATATGACCACCATGTTTACGACTGAAGCAGAGAAAATGATGTCGGACACAAACCTATAAAGAGAACACAAAAGGTCACCAAACATCCAGCACAGTGGCACTTCTGCTGGCATCAGCAGGAGGCCCACAAGAAAATCTGAGACAGCCAGAGAGAGGAGGAGGATGTTGGTGGGTGTGTGGAGCTGCCTGGAGGAAAAGAGAAAAGCATCATTCTACAAAACAGTCCTCATAACAAAATGTACAAACTATTACAAATATTGATTCAAGAATTTAGATGTTTTCTGTTCAGCAACATATATAGTGAACATATCTAAGTGTTGATGATTTAAATAACAATATAGAGGTCACAGTGGTTTTTGCGTTAACGTGCAGTCAGGAGGACAGAAGATAATACTAGTGTTAGAGCAGCAACATTATTTACTACCAGTTCAAAGACAATTCTTCTTAATCTACAGCAGTTATTCACATGTTTAAAGTACAAAACCTGTAAAGAAAAAAGTTAATGTCTGCCTGAAGTGGGAGATTGAGATGATGATGAGCAGGTTGAGGACCGCAGTGAGCACAGAAATGGAGTACAGTGTAATGTTAATAAACAATGTTTCAGGCCAAGGAGGCGGTGTCATCCAGCAGGAGATATTGAGGAATTCACGGAAACAAGGCACCCAATCATCCCAAGCCTCCATCTTCAGAGATCTGCAGATAGCTGCAGCTCTGGCAGCTTTCTGAACAAAACTGAGTCATGTAACTGATTTACTTCTCTGTTACTTCTCATAATCCCACCCCTCCTTTTCCCTTCTGTGTACTTTGGTCAAAGATGTCTCTTCCTTCCCCCCTTTGCACATCACACCATCATCTTCATCACTTTCCCCGAATCTCTCTTTCTCTCTCTCTCTCTCTCTCTCTGAGTGAGAGCGTGTTTGTGAGAGTGTAGCGCTGGGAATTTTTTTTTTTCCAAAAATTTCAATTTTTGAAAACCGACAGCCTTAAATATCTTGGTGTCTTCCTTGGAAAACTCAACTCAACTCAACTTTATTTGTAAAGCACCTTAAAATCAATCACAGCCGCAACAAAGTGCTGATACACACAAAAATAAATAGTTGCATTGCTTTTTTTTAAAAACAATTTAAAAAAAAACAAAAAAAATAAAAGCAAACCTTAAAACACTAAAACAAGAGCAGAGTCTCATGCGCGGTTGAAAGCCAAGGAATAAAAATAGGTCTTAAGATGAGTTTTAAAAATGGACAGTGATGAGGCTTGTCTGATGTGCAAAGGCAGCTTATTCCACAACTTGGGGGCTGCAACAGAGAAAGATCTGTCCCCTCTGAGCTTCCGTTTTGACCTCGGTACCTCCAGGAGCAGCAGATCAGCTGACCTGAGGCACGAGCAGGAGCGTAGGGGTGGAGGAGCTCAGAGAGGTAAGACGGGGCGAGACCACTTAAAGATTTGAAAACAAATAAAATAATCTTAAAATGGACTCTAAAATGCACAGGCAGCCAGTGGAGGGGGCCAGGATGGGAGTTATGTGCTCCTTCTTACGAACTCCAATTAAGAGGCGAGCAGCTGCGTTCTGCACCAACTGGAGCCGTGCGAGGGAGGACTGGCTGACTCCAAAGTACAAAGAGTTACAGTAATCCAGCCGAGTAACAAAGGCGTGGATTACTGTTTCAAAGTGCTGGTGCATAAGAAAAGGCTTCACTTTAAATCAAATCAAATCAATTTAATTGATATAGCCCAAAATCACAAATCACAGATTTGCCTCAAAGGGCTTCACAGACTGTACATGGCACGACATCGTCTGTCCTTAGACCCTCACATCGAAGGTTGAAGGGGGAGAGGGAGGGAGGATAGAGAGGAGCAGGAGTTCTGGGAGGGCCACAGCAGCAGGTGATGAAGCGCCACCATTGGCCCGTAGTGATGGTGAGTGTAGAGTGGACCAGGAGAGGAGCATTCCCATCTGGGGCCCAACCAGATCCACAGCAGTGAGACCAGCAGGAGTGATGCCGAGCAGGACCACAGCACGACACCCTGTGGAAGAGAGAGCAAAGAAAAGTGCTAGTACTCTGGGAAAATAAAAGCTTGTGTCATGTATTATTGGGACATCAGAGAAAGAGAAGAAAAGAGGGGCCCGGTGTATCGTGTCCCCCGACACATTGGGCCTATAGCGGCATAACTAGGGGCTGGTCCAAGGCAGGCCTCAGCCAGCCCTAACTATAGGCTTTGTCAAAGAGGAAAGTTTTAAGTTTACTCTTCAATAAAGAGAGGGTGTCTGCCTCCCGTACTGAGACTGGGAGATGATTCCACAAAAGAGGAGCTTGATAACTGAATGCTCTTGCTCCCAATCTAGTTTTAAGGACTTTAGGAACCACAAGTAACCTAGAATTTTGGGAGCGTAGTGCTCTAGAAGGGTAATATGGCACTATGAGGTCTTTAAGATATGATGGTGCCTGACCATTTAGAGCTTTGTAAGTAAGAAGAAGGATTTTAAACTCAATTCTGGATTTTACAGGGAGCCAGTGCAGCGAAGCTAGAACGGGAGAAATATGATCTCTTTTCTTGGTTCTTGTCAGTACACGAGCCGCAGCACTTTGGACTAACTGAAGAGTCTTGAGGGATTTATTGGAGCAGCCTGACAGTAAGGAATTACAGTAATCTAACCTTGAAGTAACAAAAGCATGCACAAATTTTTCGTCATCCTTTTGAGACAGGATGTGTCTAATTTTTGTAATATTACGTAGGTGAAAAATTGCAGTCCTTGAAGTTTGTTTTATATGGGAGTTAAATGACATATCCTGATCAAAGATAACTCCAAGGTTCTTAATGGTGGTATTGGAGGCCAGGGTAATGCCATCGATGCTAATGAAGTCTTTAGATAATGAGTTTCGGAGGTGTTCGTGTCCGAGCACAATCACTTCCGTTTTTCCCGAGTTTAACATTAGGAAGTTGTGGACCATCCAGGTTTTTATGTCCTTAGGGCATGCATTAAGTTTGGCGAGCTGATCAGTTTCACCTGGATTGATTGATCTATATAACTAAGTGTCATCTGCATAACAATGAAAGTTAATTGAATGTTTCCTAATTATGTTACCTAGAGGGAGCATATAAAGGGTGAATAAAATTGGTCCAAGCACAGAACCCTGTGGAACACTGTGGTTAACACCAGTGCGCACGGAGGATTCATTGTTCACATGAACAAACTGGAAACGGTCTAATAAGTACGATTTAAACCAGCCCAGTGCCGTTCCTCTAATGCCAATTACACGTTCCAGTCTCTGTAATAGGATACAATGGTCAATTGTATCAAATGCAGCACTCAGATCTAGCAAGACGAGGACAGAGACAAGGTGTCCGAAGAAATTAAAAAGGTCATTTGTAATTTTTACCAATGCTGTTTCTGTGCTATGATGAGTTCTAAATCCTGACTGGAAGTCCTCACATAACTATTGTGTTGTAGAAAATAACAAAGCTGATTTGCGACTGCTTTCTCCAGGACCTTAGAGATGAAGGGAAGGATATTGGTCTATAGTTTGCTAAAACGCCAGGATCTAAATTAACCTTTTTGAGAAGAGGTTTTATTACAGCTACTTTAAAGGATTGTGGCACACAGCCTGTTAATAATGACAGGTTGATTGCATCTAAGAAAGAAGTACCAGTTAAAGGTAGAACCTCTTTAAGCAGCCTTGTTGGGATGGGGTCTAAGAGACAGGTTGACGGTTTAGATGAGGAAATCATTGAGGATAGTTGTTGGAAAGTGATGGGAGCGAAGCGATCTAAATATATATCAGGGTTTGTACCCATTTCTAAGGCTCCTGGGTTTAAAGATGCCTCAGTACCAGTTAATGGCAGGAGGTAGTGAATTTTATTTCTAATAGTCATAATTTTCTCGTTGAAAAAGCTCATAAAATCATTACTAGTGAGGGCTATAGGAATACATGGCTCAATACAACTGTGAGTCTCTGTCAGCCTGGCTACAGTGCTGAAGAGAAATCTAGGGTTGTTCTTATTTTTCTCAATTAATGACGAATAATAGGCTGATCTGGCTTCAAGGAGGATTTTCTTATATGCTTTAAGACTGTCCTGCCAGGTTAAAAGAAATTCATCCAGCTTAGTTGAACGCAATTTCCTTTCGAGCTTTCATGAAATTTGCTTCAGTTCACGGGTTTGAGAATTGTACCATGGAGTTAACTTTTTCTGTTTTATTATTTTCTTCTTTAGTGGGGCAATAAAATCTAGCATCGTTCGCAGTGAATCTGCAGTACTGTCGACAAAATGATCAATTAGGGAGGGACAGAAGTTAACATAGTCCTCCATTATGTTGGAGCACGACAAAGAGTTAAAGACAGGTGGAATCACTTCCTTGAACTTAGCAACAGCACTATCAGATAGACATCTAGTGTAGAAACTCTTGCTTATTAGCAAGTAGTCCAATAACAGGACTTCAAAAGATATTAAATAATGGTCTGATAACACAGGATTCTGTGGGAAAACTATTACATTTTCAATTTCAATCCCATACGTCAGCACAAAGTCGAGGGTGTGGTTAAAAGAATGAGTGGCTTCATGGACTTTCTGATTAAAGCCAATCGAATCTAGTAAGGAGATAAAAGCAGTACTAAGGCTATCATTATCAACGTCGACATGAATATTAAAATCACCTACAATAATTACCTTATTTGTAATTAGTACTAGACTTGATAAAAACTCAAAAATTAGGATTATGGACTGGGAGGCCGGTAAACTATGACAAATAGGATTGGCTGTTGGATTTTCCAGGTTGGGTGTGATGGGTGTGAAAGACTGAGAACAAGGCTTTCAATTGAGTTATAGTTTAATTTAGGTTTTGGGGTAACTAGAAGGTTTGACTCATACATCGCTGCAACTCCTCCTCCTCGGCCTGTGCCACGAGGGATATGAGTATTAATAGTAATAATTTAGCCAGCCTGATCTGGAAAAAGCTGGATCTAACAACAGCACTTATCTGACGATCTAATTTAAATCACTCTCCATCTTAAAGCCTAAATTTGTGACAGTCAGCCTTACAAAATCTGCCAGAGGGCCCAAGTTAACAGGAGGGGTCACACAAGAGCCACTAGGGCCAAACACCATCACTTTTGTCTTCTTCTCATTGAAATTCAAAAAGTTCAAGGCCATCCAGGCCTTGATGTCTTCGAGACATGACAGGAGCGGTGTGAGGGAGAAAGCATCTTTTCTTTTCAGCGCCACATATATCTGACTGTCATCAGCGTAGCAATGAAAAGGGATGCCGTGCTTTCTCAAAATGGAGCCCAGAGGCAGTAAATACAGAAAAAAAAGCAGGGGCCCTAAAATCGACCCCTGTGGAACCCCAGACAGTAGCGGGGCGGGGGCTGGACTCGGTCAGATAGGACTTGAAACTGGGTGACCGTCATGGAAAAACCAGACAGAAAAGTAACTCTATGTTCGAACATGGTGTTTGTTATGGACAATCCATGGCTAGCACAGAAGTCCAATAACAAAACACCACTCGGGTTCAGATCGGGCAGGCCGTTCCTCCCAATCACCCCCCTCCAGGTACCGTCATCATTGCCCACGTGAGCGTTGAAGTCTCCCAGAAGAACTACAGAGTCTCCAGGCGATACCCCTTCCAGGACACCACCCAGAGACTCCAAGAAGGCCGGGTACTCCGAACTGCTGTTCGGTGCATAGGCACAGACAGTGGTCAGAGACCTTCTCCTCGCAACTTGCAGCCACAAGGAGGCGACCCTCTCATTCCTCGGGGAGAACTCCAACAAAGCGGTGCTTGTAAGTATCCCCACACCCGCCCGGTGCCTCTCACCCTGGGCAACTCCGGAAAAGGAGAGAGTCCAGCCTCTCTCCAGGAGTTTGGTTCCAGAGCCCACGCTATGTGTGGAGGTGAGCCCAACTATTTCTAGTTGGTAACGCTCCACCTCCCGCACAAACTCGGGCTCCTTCCCCGCCAGCGAGGTTATGTTCCACGTCCCCAGAGCTAGCCGCTGGAGCCAGGGGTCAGCACGCCCAGGTACCCGCCTTCGCCTGCTGCCCGACTCACACTGCACCCGACCCCTATGCCCTACTCTGCGGGGGGTGGGCCCACAGGTCGCCGGATCCATGTAGCTTCTTCGGGCTGAGCCCGGCCGGGCCCCATGGACAAAAGCCCGGCCACCAGACGCTTGCCTGCGTGCTCCCCTCCCGGGTCTGGCTCCAGGAGGGGGCCCCGGCTTACCCGTTCCGGGCAAAGTACGCTGATGTTCTATGGTCCGCTTCATAGGAGTCTTTTGAATCGCTCTTAGTCTGGCCCCTCCCCTGGGACCACTTTGCCATGGGAGACCCTACCAGGAGCTACTGCTCCCGACAACGCAGCTCCCAGGATCACTGGAGCACACAAACCCCTCCACCACGATAAGGTGGCGATTCTTGGAGGAGGCTTAATTTCCAAGGCAGCAAATTATTGAAAGTCAACCTGAAACTTCCCTGCCTCCATCGAAAAAGGATTTCCCCCCTTCTCAACTGGATCTGTGAGTAATGTAACTGGGCTTAGATAAGCAGTCAGCAAGGACTTTAGTATAAAGGATTTGACCTGTAATTAATGATTTGGTTTATATGTAGGTTTCAAGTATATTCATGTGATATTCACGTTACAATCAAAGTTGTATGTTAATCTTGCTTCATACAGTCAGTCTTACATGCAACTAACTTACTAACCTTGGACTTGCTCACACACTGATTTACACGTAATATACTTTAAATTAACTGGAACCAAACACAGTTTTGCAGCTCTCACTAGGCCAACAAGCAAGGCTTGGTTACCCCTTCACAGCTTGAGTCCTTTGTGTGAGGAGCTTCAACCCCCAACTTTATGAGACTTATTTCGGTGAATTGGCTATATTTTTCTGTTTTACAGATGGTGCCCCAACAAGCTATGACTTAGGTACTGCCTCAAGCGAAGGAGTTCAAGTAGCTCGGGGTCTTGTTCATGAGTGAGGGTAGAACGGAGCGTGAGATGGACAGGCGGTTTGGTGCGGGGTCGGCAGTGATGCGGGCGATGTACCAGACCGTTGTGGTGAAGAAGGAGCTGAGCCGGGAAAAAAAGCTCTCGACTTACCTGTCCATCTACGTTCCAACCCTCACCTATGGTCATGAGCTTTGGGTAGTGAACGAAAGAGCAAGATCATGGGTACAAGCGGCTGAAATGAGCTTCCTCCGTAGGGTGACTGGGCTCAGCCTTAGAGATAGGGTGAGGAGCTCAGACATCCGGAGGGAGCTCGGAGTAGAGCCGCTGCTCCTTTACGTCGAAAGGAGTCAGCTAAGCCCCGGGGAAGACCCAGAACACGGTGGAGGGATTATATCTCTCTCCTGGACTGGGAATGCCTCGGGGTCCCCCAGGGTGAGCTGGATGTTGTGGCTGGGGAGAGGGACGTCTGGAATGCCCTGCATAGCCTGCTGCCCCTGCGACCCGGCCCCGGATAGGCAGAGGAAAATTGATGGATGGATGGATATACATTTTTGGTCCACACCAACATTTTTGATTCCAAATCTTAGACTTGCGAGAAGTCTTTTACATTTTACACCAGTAGTCTGCTTCGGGATCCCCAAAGAGATCCTGACTCACCAAGGCACCAATTTTATGTCACGAAACCACGCGGGATTTTGGACTTCGTTAAAGCTGGGAGGAACGTCCAAGCCCCAGTAAAAACGAAATTCAATACATCCTGGACCTGAGAGCAAAACTGCACACACTGTGACAGTTATCACGTGATAATTTGCTCCGGGCCGAGGAACGTCAGCAGCGGCTGTACGACAGAGGATCTAGGTTAAGACAATTTTCACCGGGAGATAAAGTGCTTGTATTACTCCCATCTTCCGCCTCCAAATTACTCGCCAAATGGCAAGGACGAGTGGATGATGTTGATAATGAGCTTGTGCGGTCTGACAGGGGGGGCTACGCAGATTTATCACCTCAACCTCCTTAAAGTATGGAAAGAGGCTGAGTGACGGCAATTGCAGAGAGAGATGAGTTGGGGCCTGAAGTTCCAAAATCGACCAATCCTGCTTCGCTCCTCTGTGAAAACCATCTCTCACCGTCCCAGAAAGCAGATATTGCCAGGTTGCAGCAGTGTTACGCTGATGTGTTCTCCCCCCTGCCAGTACGCACAAGCCTTATTCAACACCATGTTGAGACTCACTCGGGCGTGACGGTGCATGGTGTAGCCCCATCCTTCTTGTAAGCAAGAAGGATGGGTCTATCCGGTTCTGTGTGGACTATCGCAGGGTGAATGATGTTTGGCGGTTTGACGCCTATCCAATCCCCCGGGTCGACGAGCTCCTGGATCACCTTGGCACTGCTTGTCTTATTTGACCAAGAGCTACTGGCAGATTCCCAGAGAACGTCACAATCATTTTTGGACAGACCATGGCCTAGAGGGTTAAGAATCTGGCTTGTAACCAGGAAGTAGCCGGTTCCTGAATTATCTTCTGTAGTGTGTAAACACATCCAACACAGCACACTATATACTATCCACCGGGCTTCTTCTTATTCTTCCGTAGCTTACGTGTTTTTTCCGGTCGACTACTCCTCCCGGAGTTTTGGTCATACATACACTAAAAAGGTATCAAATCGACCGGCTCGGCCTTGACAAGTGTGCTATGACTTTTCTAAAGGTTTCGGCAAATGTTTTTCAAATTATTTGACAAAAACACACCCAAAAATCCCCCTAATGTTACCATATGGAGAGGCTAGAGTAGATTACATCATAGCTAAAGTGGAGAGGAAGAGAACAATTTGCCAAAAAATGAATTTGGAAACTGTGCTTGAGGTTGCAGATGCCACTCTTCAGAAATAATTTATGGGTAGAAATGTAGGAAATTTGTCTTCTTAGTCACATTTGTCTGCTATAGCTGTCAGAGTTATAGTTTGGGGCTTGGGATGCATAGATGCGCCACCAATATGCACCCATAGCCTCATAAACCACCATGGTAAAAAGGCGCGAAAATTTCCAAAGGAAAGCAAAGGTACCAGTTTCTTCTGAGCGCTCTAAAAAAAATCTTAATTTTTTCCAGAAAACACATATGTAGACATCCAGGAGGAACTCGGGATGCTCAAAGTGAAGTCGGTTCAATGATAGGAGCTACGATTTGGCCAAAAGTGCTATTTGTTAGAGGGGAAAGTGCCAATGTGTGACTGCAGTCTGAGAAATGCTTTCCAGTTTTGTAGACTTTTGTCTTCTTTCTTCTTTAAATAATGAAAATAGTTTACCAAAGTTGTCTGTGGGAAAAAAATGTTACCTCAGTACCCAACAAGAGGATTGTGTCTGTCAGTTAAAAGAAAGAAAACAAACTGATACTGTTGCATGTGTTTTTTCCTTACAGAACCAAACAAGGTATAAAATGTATTGTGAGTTCTGCGTAACGTTACTATTTACACATCTGATGAGTAGAGGTCCAGATTTCTTCCCTTTTTCTAATGTCTCTAAGACTCAAAAGTAAATTTGTGGCTCAAAGTTGAGTTGAAAACTTTCTGAGGGAAGCTGCAGAATAGGTTGATAATTCTCTGGTGATTTGTGGCTGGCAGCGACCCCCTCTCACAGTACACATGGTAATTGAATTTGTTGTTATCCAAAACACTATTTTTTATTAAATATTGAACTCCAAACAAACAATCACTAAAAGTAATGACAGACACAATATCAAATAGAAATAAACTGTATAGTCATAATTGCATAAGGTGTTGAAGTGTGATAGCGGCATCATGTGTTTATGCTGAAGCTTGTTTTTCTTAACACCTCTGATGGCAGTGATACCTCAGAGGTTGAAATGTCGTCATGTGACTAATCCATGCAGGTGTGAACAAAGTTTTTGTCTACAGGGGTTCAGTACACCACCATCAGGAGCAACTAATGGGCTGAAAAACATTGTTCAAAGAGAGGCAGATTAAATCTAATGGGACCTAAGTGTGTGTGTGTGTGCAAATGTGCTTGTTTGTTATGGGTCAATGCCAAATTTACAATACACTCTGGCATTAAACCCAAGTCATCAGGAAAAAAACCTTTGAGTACTTTTTTATTCAGTTTAGTTTTGAGTCCCACATTAGAAACATAACTAAGAATGCATTTTATCGTCTGAAGAACAGTGCCAGAGTGCGACCATTTCTCTCCCAATACAGAGACATTAATGTGTGGAGGAGCTATGGTGTATGTTTGTTATTTTCGTAAAATGTTATTAAGTTTTATTTAGAATTATTGTATGGTTTAAACCAGGCAAAAGAGCAGTTGTTAAAACCAAGAAAACCACAGATCCTTGAGCAGAAGCACTGATATTTATTCACAGAATAAAATCATGTTAAAAACATGGGTCAAAGATTAAAAATGGTAGGAGGGGGCACTAGCGAGCAGGCGATGGAGTAGGCAACACAACAACATGCTCTGCTGAATTTAGGGTTAAAAGTTCTTTTTAGGCACCTTACATCAACCGAAAACTACGAGACACTGCTCAGAGTTATTTTTTTCATTATATGTTATTTTTTATTGCGACACCGTAGCACAAATGACCTACAATTTGCAAAAATTTGAGTTCAAGGGAGGAGCTCCCGCAACTGGGCCCAAACATAGACTGTATATAAATAATGGACGTAGTCACCGTGACGTCACCCATTGGTTTGTGGACTGCCCGTTGGAAGCCTCGAGTTCAGCGTTATACTCATCGCCATCTTGTGTCGCCATCTTGTTTCCGATACGCGGAGCAGACCATAATTGGACTGTGGCGGAGCGCGAGGGAAATGGTAGGACCGGGGGGCTGGTAAAAGGGTGTTAAAATGAGGGAAGCTAAAAACTGAGGGGCGAGGGAGTCCATTAAAACAGTCTAGAGTCTTATCTGCAAAGGCAGGGGCTGCAGCACTCGGAGCGCCAGTGGAAGTCGATCTGTCGCTGTAGAAAGCGTTGATACACTCCGCACTTGGTCCTGCGGCCTCTTTATCCTGCTGCACCGCATCGTCGTCTTCCTCAGGGCGTTGACCTCGAGCTATCAGGAGAGCAAGACAGCAGTCATTGCACTTTTAAACACACGTACATACAGCAGGTCACACTTAGTCGTAGATCACTACTCACGTAGAAGGAAGAGTATCACTCTGCCCGCTTCTTCATGGGGCCTTCTAACAATCAGTCCCTGGCTTCTCCGTCCAACAGCTCTAGCGTGGTCACTGGGATCGGTCCCCTCTGTTCTTGCTTCGGCTTCCTGCCCTTTCCACTCGATCGGTCTCTCCTCCCGTTTCCTCTGGAAGCTTGTTTAAAGTCCGCTAATTTTACGCTCCACAGGTGCAGGCGATTACGCCGTGGGGAGTCACATCCATATGGGCTTTTCAGAATAAAATCACAATACACTCCTGGTGTGCAATACATGCAATATGAACATAAATAAATACTACACACTTAAATCAGAAATATTGCAAATTAAAACACACTGGGAACTTAAAGACACACAATAAAATCTTACTTAACCCATGTGAGAAATGCACACATTTATCACCTGCAGTATCGCCTACTCTAATGCTCTACTTTCTGGTCTCCCAAAAAATAATATAGCTCATCTACAATTACTTAAAAACTCAGCAACATGTTTGCTGACCAGGACTCGAAACAGAGCACATATTACAACAATTTAAAAGTCTCTGCATTGGCTGCCTGTTTGCTTCAGAAGTTTATAAAGCTCTTAATGGTCTGCTGTATTTACTCAAATAGTAGCCAGGGCTTATATTAATAAAAATAACCTGGCTAATAATAGGGGCAGGCTTTTATTTGAATGGGGCTTTTATTAAAAAAGAAAATCAGAGCAGCTCTGACCGGAACTTTTTAGAGTGTTTTACACAGCACATTGTAGCCAGTTACCCGGATGTCAGCCATATTGGAAGTACTTGGATGTAAACAAACAATGAACAGCACGCTGAATGTTCATTTTAAGCAGGATTTAAAATGTCTAAACTACTAAAAAGCCCAGAAGAGTGTGCGTAAACGGCTCAACTTTACAGAGAATGACTAGGACAGGGGGAGACTTTGACATAACACCGGTAAGACACCCGGCTTATAAAAGAGGCCGGCTTTTATTTACTGAAAATAGTTTTTACACCAGGTTACTAAATGAGGCCAGTCATTAATAGGGGCCCGGCTTTAAATTGGGGAAAAACGGTATGTGCTATTTATTTATCAGAGAGGCTTTTAGCCTATGAATCCTCTCCAACACTCAGGTCTTCTGGTAGTGGCTTTTTAATAATCCCTAAAGTCAGAACCAAAACACTCGGTGACCTTTCATCACTATGGACCACACCTCTGGAACAACCTTCCTGAAGACCTGATGGCAGCAGAGAATGTTAATATTTTAAAAATACATGTTATTTGTATGAAAGGTGCTATACAAAGTTTGATTGATTTTCATGAGCTATTTTTTAAATTAAAAAGACATTTCGTTTTTAAATTCAGTGTGTACACATACATTTCAGTATGTTTAATAATTACAATTACAATTATTATTATTATTATTATTATTATGATATAACAATTATGGTCATCATAGAAATTATTTTTATACAGCTTATATCGACATTGGCAAATGTCTGTTATTATTATTATTTAACAGCAATGTTAATATCGGTTATCGTATTGGCCAATTTTTTTATTTTATTTTTTATCAGTGCATCCTTAATCCTTAATATAAATACATAATAATAATAATAACAAAAAAGATCTTTGGGCAAAAATATATGCAACTTGTACTTTGAGTATTTTGTGTGGCCCACACAGGCAGACCTGTGATACACTCAAAAAAACATTTGCATTCCCACAAAGGAAGAAGGCCACAGCCTGTGTTTAAATAAAACAGCACCAGAAGTGAATAAACAGCTATGTTTACTGTTACAAACACCCCAAAGATGTGACTCTCAAACAGACCTGCAGAGATACAACACATCCAGCATCTACATCTGTCTCTGAGAGGGTTCAGAGCAGTTTCCTCACACATCATGTGCATGGGAGAGAGAATAGTCAACAAGGAGTCAACAGGTCAAAAAGGTTATCTCTTGACTTCATGCTCTTCTACAGATTAACAACACTTCTGATAGATGAGCAGACTATATCTTTCTTTTCTAAAAATAGATTATGAAATGTGACATCGAAAACTCAAAATGAATAAAAACATAGGAGAGGAGAAAAAACACAGAAATACTATTTGGTTCTCACCAATTTCTTGACGTCATCCTTCCATAGCTTCTCTACAGTATGTTGGCCTCACAGGAGCCAGGCTGCAGTATCTGAAGAGTAACAATATGTCTAACTGTTTTCCTGAACCAGGGGTAAAACAAGGCATAAATCAGAGGGTTTAAACAAGAGTTAAAATAGTATAGATACGAAATAAAGTATAGAGTTGAATTACTCATGGATTCATGTCTTGTCAAAGTTGCAAAGTAAGTTGGTGTGAAACACATTAGAAACACAACTACCAAAACACCAAGAGTCCTGGCTGCTTTCAGCTCAGATTTCTTTGCTGTTTTAGTCACTGAAATCTGCTTTGTGACAGCTGTAATGTGAGAGCGCATGGCACGAGCTTGAGACACAGCCACAACAAAGACTCTAGTATATAAAACTATAATGGCAGTAACAGGGACAAGAAAGCTTAAAACAAGTTCAAGGTAGGCACCGGCATCATGTGTTAAATTCAGACATTCTCCATGGCAGTGATAAGTGTTTTCTTGTTGAATAAGATGTAAATTAAAGAAGTAACTATTGGAGGCAACAGAACAGAACCATAAAAGACAAACACAGACTCTAACTCTATTCACAGTGATTCTGGTGGTGTAATGCAGAGGGTCACAAATAGCCACATAGCGGTCAACTGATATGACCACCATGTTTACGACTGAAGCAGAGAAAATGATGTCGGACACAAACCTATAAAGAGAACACAAAAGGTCACCAAACATCCAGCACAGTGGCACTTCTGCTGGCATCAGCAGGAGGCCCACAAGAAAATCTGAGACAGCCAGAGAGAGGAGGAGGATGTTGGTGGGTGTGTGGAGCTGCCTGGAGGAAAAGAGAAAAGCATCATTCTACAAAACAGTCCTCATAACAAAATGTACAAACTATTACAAATATTGATTCAAGAATTTAGATGTTTTCTGTTCAGCAACATATATAGTGAACATATCTAAGTGTTGATGATTTAAATTACAATAAAGAGGTCACAGTGGTTTTTGCGTTAACGTGCAGTCAGGAGGACAGAAGATAATACTAGTGTTAGAGCAGCAACATTATTTACTACCAGTTCAAAGACAATTCTTCTTAATCTACAGCAGTTATTCACATGTTTAAAGTACAAAACCTGTAAAGAAAAAAGTTAATGTCTGCCTGAAGTGGGATATTGAGATGATGATGAGCAGGTTGAGGACCGCAGTGAGCACAGAAATGGAGTACAGTGTAATGTTAATAAACAATGTTTCAGGCCAAGGAGGCGGTGGCACCCAGCAGGAGATATTGGGGAATTCACGGAAACAAGGCACCCAATCATCCCAAGCCTCCATCTTCAGAGATCTGCAGATAGCTGCAGCTCTGGCAGCTTTCTGAACAAAACTGAGTCATGTAACTGATTTACTTCTCTGTTACTTCTCATAATCCCACCCCTCCTTTTCCCTTCTGTGTACTTTGGTCAAAGATGTCTCTTCCTTCCCCCCTTTGCACATCACACCATCATCTTCATCACTTTCCCCGAATCTCTCTTTCTCTCTCTCTCTCTCTCTGAGTGAGAGCGTGTTTGTGAGAGTGTAGCGCTGGGAATTTTTTGTTTTCCAAAAATTTCAATTTTTGAAAACCGACAGCCTTAAATATCTTGGTGTCTTCCTTGGAAAACTCAACTCAACTCAACTTTATTTGTAAAGCACCTTAAAATCAATCACAGCCGCAACAAAGTGCTGATACACACGAAAATAAATAGTTGCATTGCTTTTTTTAAAAACAATTTAAAAAAAACAACAAATAAAAGCAAACCTTAAAACACAAAAACAAGAGCAGAGTCTCATGCGCGGTTGAAAGCCAAGGAATAAAAATAGGTTTTAAGATGAGTTTTAAAAATGGACAGTGATGAGACTTGTCTGATGTGCACAGGCAGCTTATTCCACAACTTGGGGGCTGCAACAGAGAAAGATCTGTCCCCTCTTAGCTTCCGTTTTGACCTCGGTACCTCCAGGAGCAGCAGATCAGCTGACCTGAGGCACCGAGCAGGAGCGTAGGGGTGGAGGAGCTCAGAGAGGTAAGACGGGGCGAGACCATTTAAAGATTTAAAAACAAATAAAATAATCTGAAAATGGACTCTAAAATGCACAGGCAGCCAGTGGAGGGAGGCCAGGATGGGAGTTATGTGCTCCTTCTTACGAACTCCAATTAAGAGGCGAGCAGCTGCGTTCTGCACCAACTGGAGCCGTGCAAGGGAGGACTGGCTGACTCCAAAGTACAAAGAGTTACAGTAATCCAGCCGAGTAACAAAGGCGTGGATTACTGTTTCAAAGTGCTGGTGCATAAGAAAAGGCTTCACTTTAAATCAAATCAATTTAATTGATATAGCCCAAAATCGCAAATCACAGATTTGCCTCAAAGGGCTTCACAGACTGTACATGGCACGACATCCTCTGTCCTTAGACCCTCACATCGAAGGTTGAAGGCGGAGAGGGAGGGAGGATAGAGAGGAGCAGGAGTTCTGGGAGGGCCACAGCAGCAGGTGATGAAGCGCCACCATTGGCCCGTAGTGATGGTGAGTATAGAGTGGACCAGGAGAGGAGCATTCCCATCTGGGGCCCAACCAGATCCACAGCAGTGAGACCAGCAGGAGTGATGCCGAGCAGGACCACAGCTCCACACCCTGTGAAAGAGAGAGCAAAGAAAAGTGCTAGTACTCTGGGAAAATAAAAGCTTGTGTCATGTATTATTGGGACATCAGAGAAAGAGAAGAAAAGAGGGGCCCGGTGTATCGTGTCCCCCGACACATTGGGCCTATAGCGGCATAACTAGGGGCTGGTCCAAGGCCTCAGCCAGCCCTAACTATAGGATTTGTCAAAGAGGAAAGTTTTAAGTTTACTCTTCAATAAAGACGGGGTGTCTGCCTCCCGTACTAAGACTGGGAGATGATTCCACAAGAGAGGAGCTTGATAACTGAAGGCTCTTGCTCCCAATCTAGTTTTAAGGACTTTAGGAACCACAAGTAACCTAGAATTTTGGGAGCATAGTGCTCTAGAAGGGTAATATGGCACTATGAGGTCTTTAAAATATGATGGTGCCTGACCATTTAGAGCTTTGTAAGTAAGAAGAAGGATTTTAAACTCAATTCTGGATTTTAAAGGGGGGGCCAGTGCAGCGAAGCTAGAACGGGAGAAATATGATCTCTTTTCTTGTGCCGCAGCACTTTGGACTAACTGAAGAGTTTTGAGGGATTTATTGGAGCAGCCTGACAGTAAGGAATTACAGTAATCTAACCTTGAAGTAACAAAAGCATGCACAAATTTTTCGTCATCCTTTTGAGACAGGATGTGTCTAATTTTTGTAATATTACGTAGGTGAAAAATTGCAGTCCTTGAAGTTTGTTTTATATGGGAGTTAAATGACATATCCTGATCAAAGATAACTCCAAGGTTCTTAATGGTGGTATTGGAGGCCAGGGTAATGCCATCGATGCTAATGAAGTCTTTAGATAATGAGTTTCGGAGGTGTTCGTGTCCGAGCACAATCACTTCCGTTTTTCCCGAGTTTAACATTAGGAAGTTGTGGACCATCCAGGTTTTTATGTCCTTAGGGCATGCATTAAGTTTGGCGAGCTGATCAGTTTCACCTGGATTGATTGATCTATATAACTAAGTGTCATCTGCATAACAATGAAAGTTAATTGAATGTTTTCTAATTATATTACCTAGAGGGAGCATATAAAGGGTGAATAAAATTGGTCCAAGCACAGAACCCTGTGGAACACCGTGGTTAACACCAGTGCGCACGGAGGATTCATTGTTCACATGAACAAACTGGAAACGGTCTAATAAGTATGATTTAAACCAGCCCAGTGCCGTTCCTCTAATGCCAATTACACGTTCCAGTCTCTGTAATAGGATACAATGGTCAATTGTATCAAATGCAGCACTCAGATCTAGCAAGACGAGGACAGAGACAAGTCCTTTGTCCGAAGAAATTAAAAAGGTCATTTGTCATTTTTACCAATGCTGTTTCTGTGCTATGATGAGTTCTAAATCCTGACTGGAAGTCCTCATATAAACTATTGTGTTGTAGAAAATCACAAAGCTGATTTGCGACTGCTTTCTCCAGGACCTTAGAGATGAAGGGGATATTGGTCTATAGTTTGCTAAAACACCAGGATCTAAATTAACCTTTTTGAGAAGAGGTTTAATTACAGCTACGTTAAATGATTTTGGCACACAGCCTGTTAATAATGACAGGTTGATTGCATCTAAGAAAGAAGTACCAGTTAAAGGTAGAACCTCTTTAAGCAGCCTTGTTGGGATGGGATCTAGGAGACAGGTTGACGGTTTAGATGAGGAAATCATTGAGGTTAGTTGTTGAATTGTAAATGATGGGAGCGAAGTGATCTAAATATTTATCAGGGTTTGTACCCGTTTCTAAGGCTCCTGGGTTTAAAGATGCCTCAGTACCAGTTAATGGCAGGAGGAAGTTAATTTTATTTCTAATAGTCATAATTTTCTCGTTGAAAAAGCTCATAAAATCATTACTAGTGAGGGCTATAGGAATACATGGCTCAATAGAACTGTGAGTCTCTGTCAGCCTGGCTACAGTGCTGAAGAGAAATCTAGGGTTGTTCTTATTTTTCCCAATCAATGACGAATAATAGGCTGATCTGGCTTCAAGGAGGATTTTCTTATATGCTTTAAGACTGTCCTGCCAGGTTAAAAGAAATTCATCCAGCTTAGTTGAACGCCATTTCCTTTCGAGCTTTCGTGAAATTTGCTTCAGTTCACGGGTTTGAGAATTTACCATGGAGTTAACTTTTTCTGTTCTACTGTTTTCTTCTTTAGTGGGGCAATAAAATCTAGCGTCGTTCGCAGTGAATCTGCAGTACTGTCGACAAAATGATCAATTAGGGAGGGACAGAAGTTAACATAGTCCTCCATTATGTTGGAGCACGACAAAGAGTTAAAGACAGATGGAATCACTTCCTTGAACTTAGCAACAGCACTATCAGATAGACATCTAGTGTAGAAACTCTTGCTTATTGGCAAGTAGTCCAGTAACAGGACTTCAAAAGATATTAAATAATGGTCTGATAACACAGGATTCTGTGGGAAAACTATTAAATTTTCAATTTCAATCCCATACGTCAGCACAAAGTCGAGGGTGTGGTTAAAAGAATCAGTGGCTTCATGGACTTTCTGATTAAAGCCAATCGAATCTAGTAAGGAGATAAAAGCAGTACTAAGGCTATCATTATCAACGTCGACATGAATATTGAAATCACCTACAATAATTACCTTATCTGTAATTAGTACTAGACTTGACAAAAACTCAGAGAATTGTGATAAAAATTCTGAATATGGACCGGGAGGCCGGTAAACTGACAAATAGGATTGGCTGTTGGATTCTCCAGGTTGGGTGTGAAAGACTGAGAACAAGGCTTTCAATTGAGTTATAGCTTAATTTAGGTTTTGGGGTAATTCGAAGGTTTGACTCATACATCGCTGCAACTCTTCCTCCTTGGCCTGTGCAACGAGGGATTACTCCCATCCTCCGCCTTCAAATCACTCGCCAAATGACAAGGACGAGTGGATGATGTTGATTACGAGCTTGTGCGGTCTGACAGGGGGGGCTACGCAGATTTATCACCTCAACCTCCTTAAAGTATGGAAAGAGGCTGAGTGACGGCAATTGCAGAGAGAGATGAGTTGGGGCCTGAAGTTCCAAAATCGACCAATCCTGCTTCGCTCCTCTGTGAAAACCATCTCTCACCGTCCCAGAAAGCAGATATTGCCAGGTTGCAGCAGTGTTACGCTGATGTGTTCTCCCCCCGGCCAGTACGCACAAGCCTTATTCAACACCATGTTGAGACTCACTCGGGCGTGACGGTGCGTGGTGTAGCCCCATCCTTCTTGTAAGCAAGAAGGACGGGTCTATCCGGTTCTGTGTGGACTATCGCAGGGTGAATGATGTTTGGCGGTTTGACGCCTATCCAATCCCCCGGGTCGACGAGCTCCTGGAGCTCCTGGATCACCTTGGCACTGCTTGTCTTATTTGACCAAGAGCTACTGGCAGATTCCCAGAGAACGTCACAATCATTTTTGGACAGACCATGGCCTAGAGGGTTAAGAATCTGGCTTGTAACCAGGAAGTAGCCGGTTCCTGAATTATCTTCCGTAGTGTGTAAATACATCCAACACAGCACACTATATACTATCCACCGGACTTCTTCTTATTCTTCCGTAGCTTCCGTGTTTTTTCCGGTCGACTACTCCTCCCGGAGTTTTGGTCATACATACACTAAAAAGGTATCAAATCGACCGGCTCGGCCATGACAAGTGTGCTATGACTTTTCTAAGGGTTTCGGCAAATGTTTTTCAAATTATTTGGCAAAAACACACCCAAAAATCCCCCCAATGTTACCATATGGAGAGGCTAGAGTAGATTACATCATAGCTAAATGTAGCAGTAGGTCACCAGGAAGCAGCACAGACCAATCAGAGGAGACAGCTAGTCACACCTGCTGTTAATCAGTCTCTCCTCCAGCTCCTGAGTCACTTTCTGGAGATCCTTTGTTTGGCACACATGTGCTGTGACTAGTGACTCTGTTCTGTGTGGTAAGGTGGACTTTTGGGGTTTTTAACATTGTTTTAGAATTAGGATAGCATTTTAATTGTTAGGGTAATGTAGGGGTGCATGCACCCTGAGGTATTTGTATTTTAATGATTTTAATTGTGGGTCTGTCATTTGTTTTTAGGACTGAAACACTAACAGTGCTTTGTTTGTTTTTAGGCATAGCACTGACTGCCGTTTATTTTAGTTTAGTATTTTATATTTTAGTCATTGATTTTATTGTTTTTATTATTTTAGATTTGAGTTGTGTAGTTTTAGGATTTTAACATTCTGTCTTCTTCTGTTCCTAGTATTGTGGCTGGTGGGAACCCCCATTCAACGGTGTGGCTGAAATGCTGGGAGTTCACTTTAGATGGTGATATGGGTTGTGGTTGCACATTGAATTAGTGTGGTGTGTTTATTTGAAGTGTTGGGTTTATATTTATTTTAAATATCTAGTATACTCCCAGTGTCCTAGGCAGTGGATGGTTGGTTTCCCAGTCGTGATATGACTGTCTGTCCTCTTGTCTTTTCTTGACTGTGTTTTATAGAGTTTTAAATATTGTAAAATAAATGGCATGTGTTTGACCCACACTGACTGTTGTGGCCTCCTTAATTGAAGCCCCTGTGCATGTTCAATCAATCCATAAGGTTACATAAAGTGGAGAGGAAGAGAACAATTTGTCAAAAAATGAAATTGGAAACTGCGCTTGAGGTTGCAGATGCCACTCTTCAGAAATAATTTATGGGTAGAAATGTAGGAAATTTGTCTTCTTAGTCACATTTGTCTACTATAGCTGTCAGAGTTATAGTTTGGGGCTTGGGATGCATAGATGCGCCACCAATATGCACCCATAGCCTCATAAACCGCCATGGTAAAAAGGCACGAAAATTTCTAGAGGAAAGCAAAGGCACCAGTTACTTCTGAGCGCTCTAAAAAAAAATCTTAATTTTTTCCAGAAAACACACATGTAGACATCCAGGAGGAACTCAGGATGCTCAAAGTGAAGTCGGTTCAATGATAGGAGCTAAGGTTTGGCCAAAAGTGCTATTTGTTAGAGGGGAAAGTTTGCCAATGTGTGACTGCAGTCTCGGAAATGCTTTCCAGTTTTGTAGACTTTTGTCTTCTTTCTTCTTTAAATAATGAAAATAGTTTACCAAAGTTGCCTGTGGGGTTTTTTTTTTTTTACCTCAGTACCCAACAAGAGGGTTGTGTCTGTCAGTTAAAAGAAAGAAAACAAACTGATACTGCTGCATGTGTTTTTTTCTTACAGAACCAAACAAGGTATAAAATGTATTGTGAGTTCTGCGTAACGTTACCCCTTACTATTTACACATCTGATGAGTTGAGGTCCAGATTTCTTCCCTTTTTTTAATGTCTCTAAGACTTTCAAAAGTAAATTTGTGGCTCAAAGTTGAGTTGAAAACTTTCTGAGGGAAGCTGCAGAATAGGTTGATAATTCTCTGGTGATTTGTGGCTGGCAGTGACCCCCTCTCACAGTACACATGGTAATTGAATTTGTTGTTATCCAAAACACTATTTTTTATTAAATATTGAACTCCAAACAAACAATCACTAAAAGTAATGACAGACACAATATCAAATAGAAATAAACTGTATAGTAATAATTGCATAAGGTGTTGAAGTGTGATAGCGGCATGATACACACCACCAGAAAGACAAAGCCATCTAATGCCAGCCAAGTTGTAAGGAGAAAAGAAAAAAAGTCTGACTCACCACTCGCCACATTGCTGACTGAAATCCCCGATGTTGTGGAAAAGAGCCCATTCCGTTTTACCGTTACGGCCAAGCCATAGGCCAGCGAGACAGAGGAAAACAATCGGCACGCACGACCTCACCTCGGCCAATCAGACAACGATGACGTCACCACTCTGACAGCTCCTCAAGGTAAAGTGGATGGCCAGCCAAGTTCTATACCAGAGTTACAAAAAAACATTACAACTTATATAGAAGATGACTTTATGCAGAGAATGAGCATTGCAATGGAGTGTGCCTTTGGACATTTCCTGGATAGCTCTAGAGGCAGCATAATGCCCATGATGGGGGAACCACAAGGCAGTGTTAGAAAACCACTTGAAGCTGGGGATGCTGATGATAATAGTGCTTACAAAAATGCAAAATCTAGCCACCGTTCAGGCGAGGGTACAGAGACGGCTACTTACCCTAAGGGTAGGTTATGGAACCTCCTGTGTGAGTACCGACACAGTTTTGCCACTGGCCCCAATTACTTTGCCAAACGCATTTGGTGCAGCACTCCATCAAAACAGGTGATGCACAGCCAATCCGCCAGCGGCCTAGACGGTTGCCCAAAGCCCGCCAAGCGAGTCCATGGGTGTCGCCTGTAGTAATGGCTCCTAAGAAAGATGGGGGCTCAAGGTTCTGTGTTGACTACCGACCCCTGAATGACAGAACTGTGAAGGACTCCTACCCACTGCCGCGGATAGACGAATCCCTCGATTACGTGGCCGGTTCAGCATGGTTCTCCTCTTTGGACCTCCATAGTGGGTACTGGCAGGTGGCCATGGCCCCAGAGGACAAACCCAAGACCGCCTTCACCACAGGACGCGGCTTGTGGCAGTTCACCACCATGCCATTCGGGCTATGCAATGCCCCGGCCACATTTGAAAGGCTGATGGAAAAGGTCCTTGTGGATATGCCCCCTGAACGCTGCCTCTTCTACTTGGATGATGTCCTTGTCCATGGGCCATCTTTTGACTCAGCATTTGAGAGCCTTGCAGAGGTACTGGAGAGGATCAAGCATGCAGGCCTTAAGCTTCACCCTGGGAAATGCTTGTTGTTGCTTACCACAGTCGTACCTTGGATAAATCGGAGAGGAACTACTGTGTCACTCGCAAAGAACTGTTGGCAGTGATTGACGCAGTAAACCAGTTCAAACACATCCTCTGCGGCCTTCCATTCACCATCCACACTGATCATGCTGCATTGAAGTGGCTCATGTCCTTTAAAGAGCCGGAAGGACAAGTCGCCAGATGGATCGAACAACTCCAGGCCTTTCAGTTCATCATACAACACAGAGCCGGTGAGAGTCACACAAATGCAGACAGCCTCTCCCGCCGACCGTGTGCTCCAGGCTGTCACCACTGCAATCGAGCTGAAGAATGGGAGGCAGCTAACCTACAGACCGGAGAGGTGATCTGTCGAGCCTTATTACCCAATGATGTGAGGGGGTGGGGTGAACTGCAAACTGAGGACCCTGACCTTAAAATGGTCATGGGGTGGCTGGAAAAAGGCAACCGGCCACCCTGGGAAGATGTGGTGGCCCAGTCAGCAGCAGTCAGAGGCCTGTGGTCCCAATGGCCTGGGTTGGACCTGCAGGAAGGAGTCCTGAAGAGGCGCTGGTGTGAGCCGGCCACTGGGGAGCCACGATGGCAGGTTGTCGTCCCAAAGGACCTCTGGGACAAAGTGCTAGAGGCACAACATGGATCCCCTGGAGTAGGTCACTTTGGGGTGACGAAGACATTGAGACGGCTGCGGCAGGCATTCTATTGGGGCCAGAGTCGAAGGGATGTTGAAGATTACTGTCGCCGCTGCGATTCCTGTACTGCCCGTAAAGTCCCCCAAGGTCAGTCCTGTGCGCCTTTACAGCAGCACCGTGTTGGGGCACCCATGGACAGGGTGGCAGTTGATGTGTTGGGTCCACTTCCCCGTACCACTAGAGGGAACCGGTACGTGCTGGTCGCTATCGATTACTTTACAAAGTGGGTGGAAGCATACCCCCTTCCTGACCAAGAAGCAGCGACTGTGGCCGAAGCCCTGGTACAGGGAATGTTCAGTCGCTTTGGAACACCCTCCGAGCTCCACTCCGACCAAAGGCGGAATTTTGAATCGCAAGTATTCACCACAATGTGTAGCCAGCTTGGCATTCGAAAGACCAGAACTACCGCCCTTCACCCACAAAGCGACGGGTTGGTGGAGCGATTCATGCGGACCTTGGGCGCCCAATTAGCCCTCACCACCGCCCCAGATCAGAAGGATTGGGACCTGCAGCTACCCCTCATCCTCATGGCATATCGCAGTGCGGTCCAAGAGTCCACTGGCTGTACTCCTGCATTATTGATGTTGGGCAGGGAGCTTAGAACGCCACCGGAGCTGGCCTTTGGACAACCGCCCGATGCACCAGATGCCATGGCTGGCCCGGAGTATGCCAAACAGTTACAGGACCGCCTTGAAACAGCCCACGGGTTTGCCAGACGCCAAGCCCAGCTGGCAGGGGTCCGTCAGAAGCGATGCTATGACACACATGTCAAAGGGCGAGACTTCCAGGCTGGGGACCTTGCCTGGGTGTACGGACCTAAGAGGGTGAAAGGCCGCTGCCCCAAGCTGGACAGCCACTGGGTTGGCCCCTGTTATGTGGTGGAGAGAGTTGGCGAGGTTGTATATCATGTCAAACTGGCTCCCAGAGGTTGCACAGTTGTGCTGCAGTTGTGAGATAGGATGGCACCGTATCGGGGAAATCAGCACCCCGCCTTCCCTTTGACAACCCCAAGAGTAAGGGTCAGGTCGTCTGACCCCAGGGGGATCCCACCAAGGCGACAACTGATTGTGCCTCAAGGAGAGGTGTTGACCCCACTTGGAGCTGTGGTACCAAGAGACATTGCTACAACATCTGGAATTCCGCGGTTGGATGGTGGAGTAAGGAGGTCACTGAGGGAACGGCGACTTCCGGGTCTCTTCCAAGACTTTGCCATTCCTCAGGGACGATGAATTAGAGGGGGGGGCCATGTAGCGACCCTGCAGGACTATGGGGGGGACAGAGGGGGAGTGAGTTGGGCACTCTTCCAACCCCATTCTTAGTCTGTTAACAGAGGTAATAAAACCCAGTTAAACGTCAGCCACTGTGTCTTCATCTTTCTGCCAGCTAGCCCCCGCCGTGTCGGGCTGCAAACGCCACAATATGTCTGGGTTTATTTTATGTCTCACACATAATAAATGTTCGTTGAAGCCGCTCAACCTGATTGGTGGAATTTTAACTTGCGGTGGGAAGTGCTGCTGCCTTCACGGCCTTTTGTTTGCTCGTACATGAGCGTTTAAAAAAAGAAAGAAAAAAGAAATAAAGTAATAGATATAAAAAGCTAGAAGACCTGTTGGCTGCTTTTTCATTGGTTACTTCAAACGAAAATGGACAATGTAGCTGGTTGCTTTAATTAAAGGAAACTACTTAAGTGGTGGTAAATATACTTTTAAATATACTTTTTAAAACAAGTTCAGCTGCCATTTTGCGGGCTGGAGTGAACGGCGCAAGTGAGGGACGCATGGATGCGAAATAAGGAACATGGCATGTACCCATTGTAAAACATCAGCGTCTGGCACTTAGCTCCTCCTCTCATATAGCCTATCTGAAACAGGGTCATGTTGGTGTTTATTTCGGCCTTAATGTCGGTATGATCAGTCTTCTGAGAAAATCTTCCTTCAAAGAGGTTCTGGAGCTTAAACTCTGACTGGAAACGGATGAGGACCCCTCGGTTCAGACAGACACTCATTAACTGATCCGTTTTCTTAAAAATTGTTCAGTCTGAAACACCGAAAGTCAGCTGATTTGACAGGTCAGAACCAACAAATTACACGTTACGTTATGGCAGTGCCGTTTTATTATTCGACTCTATCATCCCATCCACAATATTGCTGTTCTGTATTTACTTTAATTACTCTGTGGACTTGTTTTGATAAAGTTCACTCACCTTCAGCAATTTCTGCTGCGACACAATCCGTAGGGAGAGTGAAAGTAAGGAACGGGACTGCTGTCAAGCCTGCCTCCACTTGTTTCTGCGGTGCGTTACGGTAAGAACGTGTTTGAACGGCCTCAAAATAAAAGAAGTCTTCCGGTAAACTTTATTATTACACCCAAAAGTGCGAGTCATTTATGGATACATGATAAGCAGTTAAGGAGAATGAATGAATGAATGAATTGAAGCTCTCTCTCTCTCTCTCAAGCTTCTTGATGATTGACATTCTAGCATTTAAACTGTGAGTAGCATAGTCAGACTTTAATAGGATGAATGAAAAACACCGGGACATTGCTTTTACTCTGAAGGCCACTCTAACAAGTTCGCACCGTAATGTCTATGTCTAGTAAATACATGCATCGCGAAAAGTGAGACGGTCGGTGCGGTGCCAAGGTGGGGTACATCCTCTCAGCAGACAAAATGTTTAAATGGATGTCAAAATTATCTCTTTATACATATATTATTGATATCTAGTAGCCTATTAAATGCTTATTAGTCCATGTGTTGCATACTTTAAATAAATACTTACAGGTTCGACATCAGTTAAAGTATTCATCAGATTTATTTTTTTTTAAAATATGCAGACACAAACTCTACATTGTGAAATATACAGTTTGTTACATTAGACATCATTATGTAATAATTCATTTAACATGAACTACATTTAAGATTTTCATTGTCAAATATTTTAAATGCATTGACAGAAAAAAGAAAAAGAAATCTGAAGAATTAAATGCAGACAGATTGAGCTCAGTAGTTCATGTTAGAGCTCCACCTGCTGGATAAAACTGTGAACACAGTGAAGCTGCAGTGGATCATCCTGTAGTGGATCTATCAGCTGAAATATGTGACTGTGATCATACAGAAGGTGGACACAATAACAGGAACACTCTGCAGGTTTATTGTATTTATATTCATGTTATATTTGATGCTTTTCCTCGTATCACATCGCAATCTCTCTGAGTCTCAGACTGATGCAGCAGCAACACAAACCCTTACATTTATTGTGTCGCTGTCTTTATAATCATGATTTACAGAAGTTAATTAAATAATAAAAAGCAATATATATATATATATATACATAGA
The DNA here is from genome assembly GCF_030273125.1 of Centropristis striata. Classification (NCBI taxonomy): domain Eukaryota; kingdom Metazoa; phylum Chordata; class Actinopteri; order Perciformes; family Serranidae; genus Centropristis; species Centropristis striata. The sequence continues at coordinate 4,712,657 of NC_081527.1, read as the reverse complement.
GAGAGAGAGAGAGAGAGTGACTAAATCTCAGGTGTAAAAACAGCAAGAATTGTGAGGAAAATCTCAGAAATCAGACAGAGATTAAGATGCTGATCATGAACTGCAACATTAGCTGCTCTCTCATCTCCTGTCAGCTCTTCACTGTCTGTATTAACCTCACATTAAAAAGAACAATATAACAAAGACAACAGGCAGGATACACACAGTTTTAGTTCAGTGTGTCTTACTCTCTACCTCCTTATAAGACACTCCTGATAACACTCCTGATAACTCCAGAACAGCCTGAGAATCATCGTGTTAAGTTTTCTTCATCTGTCTGTACATCCATGGGTCACTGCAAACTTTTAACAAGGTCAAAATGTAAAGAAATGTATATATAAAGTGATGTTTAACTTTAACTTGCCTATTGAGGCAACTGCAGCCCCCTCCAGTCAGTATCTCTCAAACATCATCTTCCTGTTTTCTCAACAACTGTCTTTTTGCAACTTTGGGCAGAAAAATTTGGAAAAAAATTAGCAAACAGTTTGGCTATTTAACAAAAGTCGTGTTTCCATCAACACATTTCTCTGAGCATTATGAAGATTCTCATGAGAAAAGCTTGATGGAAACACTTTTTTTGTCTTTTTTTGAAAAATGATTAAAGCTCTAAACAAGAGATGGAAACACTTTTTCAGAATAAGTTCTGACGTAGTGAACATTTAACTCATATGACTGTCCCTAATTCACATTTTCTTTTATGCAACATTTTCTTTAATGGCACAAAGAAATAACCATTCTTCTGTAGAGGAGGTTAATCAGTTTTACTTTAGCTTTTCCCAAGTGTATAGCTTGGAATCATCAATCATCTTATAATAGTGCTGTATTTAAACATATTTAACTGTACTTCCCTTGTTCCTGAGGGGAGAACAAAAACAACCAAACAGAAGGTGCAGAAAGACGACAAACTGGTTATACTGTACAGCTCACAATTATGTCAACAGGAGTCAAGACATTGCTGAAATTAACAGCACTCTTACAGGTCTTAAAAAATAGGATTGGAGTTGAAACTGGGTTCCCGTTAGGACACTTGGACCACAATCTCACACTCTCAAAGAACTGAACAGATTATTGTTTTTTTCTTGTGAGTCTCTTTGAATTTATTGGTCTTCTCAGCTTTTATTCTGGCCTCCTCATACTTCTTCCTCATGTCTTCCAGCTTTATCTTGTAGTTTTCCTCGACCTGTTTCCACTTCCTCTTCTCCTCTTCTTCCCATTTGACTTCATCTGCTTTTCTTTTTTTTTCATAGTTTTCTTTTTCTCTGTTAAATTCTTCTTGAAGCCTTCTAATTCTTGTTTGTTCCTCCTGTTGTCTCTGTTGATCTTGGTTCTTCCACCATTTTTCTGTTTCCTCCCAGTTCTTTTGTTCTTTCTTCATGTTTTCCTCCATTTCTTTAAGTTTTTTTGTCTTTTCAATTTTTGCTCTCTGTTCATCTCTTCTTCTTTTCATCTCTTGCATTTCTTCCTCGTGTTTTCTCTGAAGTTCCTCCCTCTCTCTCTGCATCTCTTCTTCCTTCTCCTTCAGGATCTTCTTCACTTCTTTCTGTATCTCTGCCTCTGCCTCTTGCAGCATGTCATTGGTGTAGAAGCTGCCTCCATTCTTCTTCACCATGGTGTCGATCTTTGTTACCAGCTCACTGACTTGTGTCTTATTTTGTTCTTCATAGTTATTGAACACATGGTATCTTCCTCCACAGTCAGCGATCAGACTCTTAAAGGAATCATCACATTTTTCTTCAATGTAATCTTCAATGGATATTTTGTCACGCGTCAGTTTGTCTCCTCCAGTTAAAAGAATGATGGTGAAGTTTTCAGCATTCTTCCCAAAGTCTTCCTTGATCAGTTTCAATATCTCCTTCTCCTCTGGAGTGAATCTGCCAAGTTGTAACACCAACAGGAAGACATGTGGTCCTGGAGCCAGAAGACTGATGCAGTTCACCATCTCCTCATTCATCTTCTCACGAGATGAAGTTGAGTCAAACAGATCAGGAGTGTCGACCACAACAACAGGACGACCGTCCACTTCACTCTTAGCTTTCTGACAACATTTAGTGACTGATCTTTGACTTAATTCAGCTTTGAATTCCTTTCTTCCTAGAATGGCGTTTCCTGAAGAGCTCTTCCCACAGCCGGTCTTCCCTATCAGCACAATCCTGAGACTCTCTGGGCTCTGCTGCTCTTCATCACCTGTGAAACAAGAACAACAGGAGCTTCATTAGAGTGGATAACAATATAGACCACAAGTTACAGAGTCCAGTAGATGGTTTTACAACACAGACAAGAAAGATTCTGTTTCTTTAGTATAACTTACATGTTTAAAAATCAAACTGTACAGTACTTACAGCTGATTGTGCCTTTTGTTCTCAAATTCTTCACTTCAGCCTGTAGTGTGTTGATCTTTTCCGCTTGGGCACATGCAAATGTTTCTGTTGTGTAGCAGCTGAGTTTTTCTTTTTTGGGTCTCAGTCTTATTTGTTCAACCATGTCCAACAGCTTTGGGATCTGCTGCTGGTCCCTGATGTTGAGGACAAACTGTCTTCCTCCACATCTCTGATGGAGCTCCTGGATGTCCTTGTTTTTCTTCAGAAAGTTATCAACAGCTGGAGCTGTAGGATCTGACTCCACAGTGAACAGAATCATGGTGAAGTCATTGACTCGAGAGCTGAAAGTGTTCTGGATGGTCTCCAACTCTCCCTTGTCTTCATCAGTGAGGGGACCCACAGGAAGGACCAGGATGAAGGCATGGACGCCCTCAGGTTCACAGAGGGAGATACACCTGATTGATTTCTCCGTCACTTCCTCCTGAGGTTTTCCATCCAATGCAGGCAGCTCCACCAGGGTCACCCAACGTCCCCATACCTCTCCCTGATGTTTAACACACTCTGAGCTGGAGACTGAATGAAGCTCTGTCTGACCTAAAATGGCCTTGGCTGCTGAGGTCTTCCCTGCTCCACTCCTCCCCCACAGAACCACGTTTAAAGCTGGTTTCATGAGTTCAGTAATGGTGAGGAAGTTTCCTTTGTTATGATGAACAATGTTGTCGATCTTCTCCATTAGAAGTCCGTGGTTATCTTCAGCCATACTGTAGTGTTTTCCTCCACAGTCTGTAAGGAGCTGATTCACAGAGACACTTTTTTCACTCCCTTCATGTGTGATGATGACCATCGAATGTTTGAAAGCATCTTCACCAAACAAACTCAGGATGGACTTCAGTGTTTGTCTGTTCTTCTCTGTGAATTCAGAAGGCTTCACTAACAGCAGCAGGACATTTGGTCCAGGAGGACAAAGACTCACACAGCTGATCACCTCTTCTCTGATAGCTTCCACTGAGATGTTGGGATGCAGCAGATCTGGAGTGTTGATGAGAACTATTTCTTTGTCCTTTAACTGTCCTCTGACTCTCACACAGTGGTCTGGTTCTTCCTCAGTGCTGAACATAGTCTCTCCCAGTATGGAGTTCCCCATTGAACTCCTCTCAGACCAGCTGTTCCCCAGCAGAACAACACTCAGCTCAGACACTGAAAATAAAAGGAAATAAAGGCCTTTTAAGGTGAAGGTGTTAGCTGTTATAGACTGTGGGAAACACTGACCTAAGAAAACTAATTCTAGATATTATTATAGAGGAGAAGAATTCTGACTCAGGTCAGTTTAACTCACTGTTAGGTCGCCATTCATTGCTGCTTCTCCGCCTCACAGGTTTCAGATAATCTGACACTGTAAGAACACAGAACAGAGATAGATTCACATGTAATTTGTCTCATTTCAAATAACATTTCGTCATAAATAATCGCCTCACTCATTTTTTCAAGTTTTGCAGGAAACACCAAAAACTTCACCAAAAGTGTAACATATGACATTTATTGATCATTTCACTCAAAAAGAATGTAACAAAGGATGGCTATTAGCAGCTGAGATTTTACCATACGTGGCCGGCGTCATGAGGAGATGATTTAGGCAAAAAAAAAAACAATTTTGATAAAAAATGACTTAGGCGATTATTTTAACAGTGTGAGGATTTCTGAAATTAATTTTTAAAAAACCTTAACTTGCTGCTGTCTTTACAGGGGGAGTTTTTTTAATCATTTAATGAGCACATAATTAAGGTGCACAGTGACATAGGATTATGATAGAATAAGATTTGGTTCAGATTTAAACTCATTGCACTCATAAATGTATTATTATATAATGTATTATGTACATTTGATTTAAAAAATGCTAGTATTTTATGTGGCTTCATAAATTACCGTTTTTGTGAAAGTTTTCACATAGACATATATATTTAGATATATTTTGTACAATACTGACACAAAACTAATTGCTGTGACAAGAATGTGTTGATGGATGTAAGTTTGTAAGTCATTGATTGATAATATGCTTTCCTACACTGTGAGAAGAGTAACTAATTTGTTAAGTTTTACTTATTTAGCTGTTGTCTGGCTGCTAACATTATCTAACTTTAGTTTCTTACTGGGGATTTCCACCGGGCGCATTACAGCAGCAGCACATCTCCACCGCGGTTTTGCTGCGTCTGCTGCCCGGCGTCAATTCACACCGGGCGCGTTACAGCAGCAGCACGTCAGCTTAGCGAACCGGTCGTATACACGCAAGATAACGAGATCGCGCGATAATCCTGACCATACGGGAGACCGCAAGATCCCGTGAACTCTAAACTCTATTTATACAGTCTATGGATAAACTGTGTGTATAAAGTAAACAACAACAACAAAAAACAACTTATTTTGCTTCTCTGAGGTGAAAGATATGTTGATCTGACCATCTATCCTTATAAAAACAATATGTTATGTCATAAATGATTGTATGATGTTCCACTTCATCAATCAGTCTCTTGTCGTCCGTGTCGCCGATCCTCTGAGACCCTTTGATTGATTGATTGATTGATTGATTGGTTGCTGATCTGGTGCCCCGGTCACAACATAATGTTGATGTGAAGTAGTTTTAGGCTGCATGAACTGCGTATTGTGTTTTATTTTGAAAGGGGCGGAAGTGTTTTACGCTGATTCTGAGTCGGACTTCCTGTCTGGTGCGATCTGCTCTGTTGAGATTCACGCGATTTGGCAGCGTCTCGCGGGGAAATAGAAGTCCTACCTAATGCTGCAGTAACGCGCCCGGTGGAAATCAGGCTTAAGTCCCCCGTGCATTTATGTTCCACTGGTGACAGAACAGTCCCTCCACCTCATCATGCAGAAGGGGAGCTCCAAAGCTCTCCACTTTGCTCCTGGTGAAGTAGTTTGCCAGCAGCATGTAGGGAGGTGGACCCAGTGGGCCCCCAAAGTGCGTTGGGGAGGGTTACATTCTTCACTAGCACGTTGTGTTCCTAAGTGATTTTTCAGGTTTGCACACATCTATTTTAGGGACAAATACGAGTGAAATACTCCTACTGTATGTAAGTTTAAACAACAAATCACCAATGTAATGGAACTCTGTTGGCTTTGCACTGTTCTAAAAATATACATTCAAAATTGACTTTGATTAAAGGAAACTGCATCAGTGAAGCTGCAACTAGCTCAAACTACTGAAGGAAAATTAATCTTTTACAAAGTAAAAACTAACGTTCTGAACATTTCACTGAGGACCAGTGTGTGTGTGTTTGTGTTATTCAGTCTCATAAAGTCTGACTGAACTCACCTGATGCTGCAGCCATGATGTCACTCTGCTGGACACTGACTGCTGAGTTTGAAAACCTAATGAGAGGAGCAGAAAATGTTCAACTGTCTGGTTTGTTAACTGTCTTACACGAGGAAGACGAGTTACAGTAAACCTTCCACAACACACGCACGCACGCGCGCGCGCGCGCGCACGCACGCACGTGTAGCGGCTTAGCACTCTCTCTGAGTTGTGTCATTTAGTTGAAACGAGTACATCTGATTGGCATCCAGCCATTTATTCTGGTAACAGACAATAACAGGTGCATCCCTCTGAAAAATATAAAATTAAAAGACACTGTCAAGTTTCTACTAAAATAAAGTGTAATTTAATTAATATGTTAAAAAAAAGACGGAGCTCATAGCCCGTAACCTTACCGTTACACCACAAGTCCCGAATGCAGCTGCCCCCGGGGTGCACGACACTAAACCCCAGGGGTGCTGCGTTCAATACCCATGGTTATTTAGAGATGGCAAGTGGAATCACTACTGACCTGATTAACTATGTTACACACGCACGCGCGCGCACGCACGCACGCACACACACACACACACAAACAAAAAAAAAACACTAATACACAAAAGCTTAAAAATCTAAGGTAATGTCACATAAATGTGCTCAAAACATTTTATGGTTCTGAGACAATAAAGATCCATCTCTGCAGCTGTTTAAATGCAAAAGCCTTTACCAGATATAAAGGAAAAAAACCTTTCGGATTAATCATCAAGTGATCTTCTTTTTGTTATACGTTAACTTGTATTTTTATGCCTGTTATCATATGCTACAGATGATAGTAAACCTTGCAATAGATGACTTAAAAAATAACTTAATAAAAAGATGGTTATCCTCCTTTGGACTTCAGACTCTATCCATTTATATAATGATAAAAGGCATCAATAATTTCTTAGTATGAGTCAACATTGGACACCGTGGAAGACTTTGTAGAATTAAGATTGATCTTTCCAGAATTCACCAAACCTCCAAAACAATTTATTCAAACAATTCACGTCATGACTTACCTGAGTAGGCCGTCTTTGCTGTTATCTTTGGTTGTACAGTAGTTCTCCCATCATGGTGCTTTGAAAAAATATTACAAGAAATAAATTATTCTCTGCAGATCAGTAGTCCTGGGTGGTCAGCATACAGGGGATTAGTAAACAACCACTTTTTACTCATGAATCCAAGAATGTTCTTATGATTAGACACATTTGTTTAACCCTTTGATGCACAACATGGGTCTAAAGTGACCCGATATGTATGACTTTTTATGTTTCATATATCTGCAATGAATTATTTTCATCATTCAGTATTCCAGGTTTTCCTTAATTAGTTTGTTTTTGATCATCATACATCCTAATTTTGTGTTTTCCTTTATTCATTTTTTAATAAAATCCCTCTTCTAATGGGTGAAAAATGAACCATATCCATTATTTAGTTTTTACATTTAAGTAGCTTGCTAAGCTAACTACTTAACTAACTTCTTGGCTAAGTAGCTTGCTAAGCTAACTTCTTGGCTAAGTATTTAGCTAAGTAACTTGCTAAGCTAACGACTTAGCTAACTTCTTGGCTAAGTATTTAGCTAAGTAGCTTACTAAGCTAACTACTTAGCTAACTTCTTGGTAAGTATTTCGCTAAGTAGCTTGCTAAGCTAACTACTTAGCTAACTTCTTGGCTAAGTAGTTAGATTAGCAAGCTACTTAGCCAAGTGGTTAGCTATGTAATAATAAATAAATACATTTCTTCATAAAGTGTGAGAGGCTAAATGGAAATAATGATCTGTTATCAACAAGATATTTAAAGAATACTTGGAATAATCAATCATAAGATAAGTTTATATCAAAAGATAGAGCACAGAAACACACAGCAAGCATTATATAACATGGAAAATAAACGTTGTGCATTAGAAGGGGTGTCAATATGTTGTGCATCAAAGGGTTAATTACATTTATGAGTGCTAGGACAGTGAACACACACGACATCTGTTCAATTGCTAATTTACAGTTTTTTTCTATCGCTAACAAGCGCTTACCCATACTTCAGATACTTTTTCTAAACTCTTAACACAGACACACACCTACAAAACACAATTGACCAAATTGATAATTTTCTTCTCAAAAACACATTTTGTTAAAATATATACTAACTCTTCATTTCAAAATAGAACACATCTTTCTCTGCACACACTAACTTCACCAAAACACTGGAGATCTGACTCAAAATGAAATCATTCTGTCAAAGAATAACACTTGTTTTCACTTCACAAGGTACTTCGCAAGTCAATCAAAGTCCACCAGGTTTCAAAATACTGGCTATTGTTGACATTACAAATAGTGCATAGACTTTTAGGTTTCAGTTTTACAGGTATTTGCATGCACTAAATTTCTTGGTTGGGAACTGTGTGTCCACATGTAATGTTCACATTCAAAAGCATGCCAGTAGAAAGCAAATCAGTTTGTTTTTTCCTTTACTGTTTACAGTTTTTCTCAATTGCTAAAACAATAATTCCTGTTGTGTGAATCGATTGCTCGGTTGTCTAAACTCATTCCCCGAATCAAACATCCTTTTGACAAAACCATAAACTATCTTCATCTAGTAAAACACTATTTGCAGATCTCAGTCATTCCTTTTGCAAAAACTCTAAACACAATTTTCCTGCAATAAGAATTCTGAGAAAAGGACAGGAGGATTCGAAAAATGTGTTTTAGCAATTGAGAAAAACTGTATTACAGGAGGTACATTAGAAATACTGTTTACAATATGATAGAACAGAAAAAAGTTTTACAGTATTGCTTACAGTGAACAAAATATCCATGAAACACACATTCTGAACAAAAAAAACAACAGCAAAAAGCCCAGATAAAAAGGGGGGGAACTAAAAAAAAAAAGCACAAAATGACTGTATCTAATCTCTGATCTTCAGGGTTAGGCCACATGTTTTCATCAACATCACATCTGATATTGTTTTTGAACTGATATCACTGCAGAAGCAGAGGTTTTTATACTGTATCTAAGGTTTGGAATATTGTTTTTGCTATTGTGGGATGTTGTGTGTTAACATTCTTTAATAATACAAAAACAATCCATAATTTTGTTGCGAGGTATAGCTGGTCTGTTATAGTGGAGCGGCTAAGTGATATAATCTTTCAGTTTATGATACAAGCGTGAAAATTGGCATGAACACTCTCCATGGGTCACTTGACAAGAAAATTGTCCGAGACATTTACAATTTTAAGATGGCGTCCATTTTTCAAGATGGTTGTATGGGATACAACTAAGTTCATGCCTTAACCCTACACTTAGTCCAATCGTTCATCCAATGCCATTTTTACCCTGTACGATCTGTACACCACCCGGTTAACTAAAACTACTCAGAGAGTTGTTGTCTCTTCTTTGACTAACTTTACAATTGGCTGACACTGAACCCCACTCTGAGTTTAACAGCAGTCATATATCACAAGTGTGCCCTGGTAGTGCAGATACTCACTCTTGTCTAATCTGTCTATGATCAACAAATCAACACAACTGTATTATGATGTGTTAAAACTTGTTTTCCAGAATCATCTAAAAACCCAATACATTTCTATGAGAAAATTGATCTTTTGAGGATCCAGGGGGCGGCCATCTTGAAAATAGACATTTCAAGTGGCTGGGAGTGTTTTTTAGTCAACCCAAGTAACTGTGGGTGTCTTATTGTCAAGTGACCCATGGAGACTGCTCATGCCAATTTTTATGCTTGTATCACCAAATAAAACATTATATAATTTAATTGCTCCACTAAGGTGTCGGCCATCTTGAAAAATGGCTGCCATCTTGGAATTTCAAGTAACTGTGGATGGGTTATTGTCAAGTGACCCACAGATACTGGTCATGCCAATTTGTATGCTTGTATCACCAAATAAACCATTATATCACTTAACTGCTCCACTTAGGTGTCGGCCATCTTGAAAAATGGCCGCCATCTTAAAATTTCAAATATCTCGGACAATTTTCTTGTGACCCATGGAGAGTGTTCATGCCAATTTTCACGCTTGTATCATAAACTGAAAGATTCTGGCAAAAATGAGCACTTAGCCGCTCCACTATTAAGGAAATGTGTTTGACTGCATATTGTGTGGAAACGACATGAAATGTGTGAATGGTATGGCCACAAAATACCATGCTGTGCTAATTGTGTGAAGAGTTTACAAAAAGTATCTGAAGTATGGGTAAGCGCTTCTTAGCGAATGAAAAAAACTGTAATGTTTAACAGCTATTAACGTTAGAAATGAGGAAATGGAGAGTCTGTTACTTGTATGACCTGTTTAATGTTATTTTTTTTACAAAGGAAAAATAATAAAATATGATATAATACTAATATATACTAATAGTCTGTTGGGGAAAATTAAAATTAAATGTTATTTAAAATCCATAACCAATACTAATATATTATTATAATATTAAAGTTATACACTGTTTGAACTCATGTTTGGAGGGCCAATTATGCTCACGTTAATTAGTATTGTCATCAACCAGTCATACAGAAGCAGTAGTGAAATATAACTAAGTACATTTACTCATTCACTGTACTTCTGTAGCCACAATCTGAATATATGTAAAATAAAAAATGTTGTTCAAAACATTTTTTACATCTGAGACAAAAAAAAAGATCTAATTCTGCAGAACAACAGCCATCCATAAAATCTTAAGTCATTATAAAGAAAAGAAAAACATATTCAGGAATAATCAAGTTTGCTTTTAAAAAGAATGTGATCTTGTTTAGCTGAAGTGTCTTTGCAGATGTTTTAAATCCTGATGTTTTAAAAGCCAATCATCACCATATAAGGTAAGGTAAGGTTTAGTTAAACTTTGTTCTTGGCTTGTCCAAGAGTACAAATCCACACAGAATTACAGACAATATATTTGGGACTAAAGTTACCTTAAAAGGGCATGATTACTTTTTTGGACTACTTCATTTAACATCCAAAGATATGAAAATAAAATATCTATTTGGCGAACTCAGTGTTGCTGCCAGAAAGGCCTTGCAAGGAAATAGCTTCAGCTGGACACTTTCTCCATTAAGAGTCGAGTAAATATATTTGAAATATAAAGTGTATATTTCCCCAAAATGCCCTTCTGTTGTTTAAATCTTTTTCTGTATGTATCTTAAAAACAAAACACCAAATGTTCTCATTTTTGTTCAGATTATACTGTAAAAAGGCGGTAAAACTTGCAATAGTAATCTCGTTTTATAGCTGCTGATTTGCTTATCAAAAGATGATTGACATCCTTGGACTTCAGACTCCATTTATAAAATAATAAAATGCATCAATAGATGTCTTTGTATCAGTCACCATCAGACACTGTGGAAAACTTTATAGCAACTTTATAGTTCTTTTTTATCAATTCAGTTCAACAGCAGTATGTGACTTGATTAATAGACAGTATTAGAAATGGATTTTAATTAAATGTAACTGCCAGTGACTTTGATCATTGTAGTGACCTTTTTCTTCTTCACAAATAGGAAAGAGAACTTTTCTTTATATTAACTTCTCTATAACTAGATTGTCATGACACTTTTGTGAAGACTTCACCTTAAAATCAGATGGGCTCGCAAGTCTTCTACACCAGCTATTCTCCACCTTGGGGTCGGGACCCCAATTGGGGTCGCGAGAGGATTTCTGGGGGTCGCCAAATCATTTTGGAAGTCAGCTCTGTCTCCACTGTGTTAAAGTGTTCATGTGTCAATCTGTTTCAGTCTTTTTGGTCACTTAATGTCTTTTTAGGTCTTTTTTTGATCATTTTGTGGTCAATTTGTGTCTTTTTTGGTCATTTTGTTTCCTTTTTTTGGTGATTTTGTGTCTTTTTTGGTCATTTTGTGTCTTTTTTTGGTCATTTTGTGTCTTTTTTGGGCATTTTGTGTCTTTTTTCGGTCATTTTGTGTCTTTCTTGCTCATTTTGTGTCTTTTTTGCTCATTTTGTGGTCAATTTGTGTCTTTTTTGCTCATTTTGTTTACTTTTTTGGTCATTTTGTTTTTTTTTGTGTGATCTGAACTGTGCGTGTGAGATTGTGTTCAGTGAGCGGACAACATGCATGTTAAATTGGGGGTCGCGACTCAAAAAAGTTGAGAACTACTGTTCTACACCAGGACGTAGAAGCTCTTTAACCCAAATTATATTTTTAATCCTAAAATATATTTATTATTGTTATCCATGCATTTTCAAATTTAGTAAAAATAATAAAGTACATTATTATTTCTTGATTAAGAGTCAAATTATAGTTATTTACCTGCCTTCCTGAACAGAAAAAATAGTTTTAGTGGTTGAATGTTCTGCTGATTAATTTGTGACTTCTCAGATTAACCGGCTCACATCTGGCTATAAAAAGGTGAATTTACTTTGTTATTGGCCAAATAAATACCATTACATTTTAGTTTTAAACAAGCTTTTGAAAGATATTCTAAAATATTTATGTTTTAGACAGGTGGTCTAATAAATGTATGACCTGTTTTCATTTTATTTTTTAACAAAGTAAAAATAATATAATATGACATAATACTACTATATACAAAAAGTCTGCTAAGAACAATAACAATTAATTGTCATTTAAAATCCACAACTAATACTAAAAATTAATAAAGTTATACACCGTTTGAATTGTTCCTGAAGAACTAATGTTTAGAGGGCCGTTTGCAGTGGTGAAATATAACTAAGTACATTTACTCATTTACTTCTTCAGCTACAATCTAAATATATGTAAATAAAAAAATATTTGTTTCGAAAGTGGGCCTTTAGACTTATGACAAATTACAGTTTTTTTCAGTCGCTAAGAAGTGCTCACCCATACTTCAGATACTTTTTCTAAACTCTTCACACAATTAGCACAGCATGGTATTTTGTAGCCGTACCATTCACACATTTCATGTCGTTTCCACACAATATGCAGTCAAACACATTTCCTTAACAGACAAGCTATACCTCGCAACAAAATGATGGATTGTTTTTGTAGTATTAAAGAATGTTAACACACAACATCCCACAATAGCAAAAACAATATTCCAAACCTTAGATACAGTATAAAAACCTCTGCTTCTGCAGTGATATCAGTTCAAAAACAATATCAGATGTGATGTTGATGAAAACATGTGGCCTAACCCTGAAGATCAGAGATTAGATACAGTCATTTTGTGCTGTTTTTTTTAGTTCCCCCCTTTTTATCTGGGCTTTTTGCTGTTGTTTTTTTTTGTTCAGAATGTGTGTTTCATGGATATTTTGTTCACTGTAAGCAATACTGTAAAACTTTTTCTGTTCTATCATATTGTAAACAGTATTTCTAATGTACCTCCTGTAATACAGTTTTTCTCAATTGCTAAAACACATTTTTCGAATCCTCCTGTCCTTTTCTCAGAATTCTTATTGCAGGAAAATTGTGTTTAGAGTTTTGCAAAAGGAATGACTGAGATCTGCAAATAGTGTTTTACTAGATGAAGATAGTTTATGGTTTTGTCAAAAGGATGTTTGATTCGGGGAATGAGTTTAGACAACTGAGCAATCGATTCACACAACAGGAATTATTGTTTTAGCAATTGAGAAAAACTGTAAACAGTAAAGGAAAAAACAAACTGATTTGCTTTCTACTGGAATGCTTTTGAATGTGAACATTACATGTGGACACACAGTTCCCAACCAAGAAATTTAGTGTAAAAATGGTGGATTGCATGTTTTGCATGCAAATACCTGTAAAACTGAAACATAAAAGTCTATGCACTATTTGCAATGTCAACAATAGCCAGTATTTTGAAACCTGGTGGACTTTGATTGACTGCATGTACCTTGTGAAGTGAAAACAAGTGTTATTCTTTGACAGAATGATTTCATTTTGAGTCAGATTTCCAGTGTTTTGGTGAAGTTAGTGTGTGCAGAGAAAGATGTGTTCTATTTTGAAATGAAGAGTTAGTATATATTTAACAAAATGTGTTTTTGAGAAGAAAATTATTCATTTGGTCAATTGTGTTTTGTAGGTGTGAGTCTGTGTTAAGAGTTTAGAAAAAGTATCTGAAGTATGGGTAAGCGCTTGTTAGCGATTGAAAAAAACTGTAAACATTTTTCAAATTCATAATAAAAATAAAATGTAAGATACCATTACATAAGTGTGTTCAAAACATTTTATACATCTGAGACAAAAAGATCAAATTCAGCAGAACAACAGCTGTATGTAAAAACCTGAGGAAAAAAAAAAACATCTTCAGGAACAATCAAGTTTGTTTCAAAAAGCATCTGATCTTGTTTAGCTAATTCTTTAGAACACACACTGAAAAAGAACCAACTTAATTGAATTGTTTAATTTGGTAACACCTAAATGAATTAAGTTCTTTCAAATTAGTTTAATAAGTTAGATGAACACAATTGATTTTAAATTCATTTGAAATTACCAAATGAAACAATTCAATTCAATTGGTTCAACTATTTTCTTTTTTCAGTGCACTTCCTCAAAAGCTGCCTGACTAAAGCCTCTCCAGCAGCTCCCAGGAAGCCAATCATCACCATATAAGGTAAGGTAAGGTTTGGTAAAACTTTGTTTGGCTTGTCCAAGAGTACATTCTTTTTGGTGTAAAATACACACAGAATTAGTGACGATATATTTGGGATGATAGTAACCTTAAAGTGGCATAATCACTTTTTTGGACTACTTGCAAGAAAATGACATAAGCCAGACACTTTCTCACTGAAGAGTCAGTAAATTTGAGGAAATATTGCAGTAATGTAAAGTGTATATTTCCCTAAAATGCCCTACTTTTGTTTAAATATTTTTCTAGATGTATGCAAGTCCAGTAGTATATATGTGTAGGTATTACCACATGAACTGTAAATGCCTGAAATGAAGAATATTTTAAAAAGTAAGTGATCTTAATCTTCTTGGCGTAAAATGTGTTATATGTTAACTTTGGTGATAAAACTTGCAATAGTAATCTTGTTTTATAGTTGCTGTAATGTTTATCAAAAGATGCTTTGTCGTCCTTGGACTTCAGACTCCATTTATTATTATTCCATTTACAGAATAATAAAATGCATCAATAAATGTCTTCGTATCAGTCAACATCAGACACCGTTGGCAAACTTTTTTGATCCTTTTTGAACCTTTGAATATACAGCAGTAACACAGAAAACAACAGTCATAGCTTGATTATAAAATAATCAGTATCATACCTTTAACAAAGACATAAATGATTGCCAAGTGGTACAGAATATTCTGGTTAGAGGAGCTTCTATTGGAGCTACACCAGTGAGATTAACGGAGAAGGGCCTATTGCTTTCCTACATACTTTGGATAAGGTCTCAAAAATGTATTAACAAAATATATAAAACTTGGGACCAGAACATGTTTTATTATGAGCCGGCATCGGTCATACAGGGACAAAATCTGTCCTGATCTTAGATAATGTATCTTTGGACTATTGTTGGCAAACTTTATAGCACTGTGGTTGATCTTTCTACAAACAATTTATTCAAACAGTTCATTGCGTGTCATGACTAACCTGAGGCAGCTGTTGCTGTTATCTTGGATTGTACAGTAGTTCTCCCATCATGGAGCTTTTTCAAGAGAGAATATATTCTCTTCAGATGATCACCAGTCCTTAGTCGTCAGCAAACACCTGGGGATTAATAACAACCACGTTTTACTTATAAATCTAAGAATGTTCTTACAATTAGACACATTTGTTTGATATTATATATTTAGTTGTATCTACTCACCAGGTGAGATCCTCTTTGCTTCCAGCGATGAAATTACAATCTGAAGCCAAACTGACCTGAGACAACCTTTCCTCTCAGAGTGGGCGGGACAGTGACGTGATCTGATCAACAGCTAAGTTAATGTTTAACAGCTATTAAAGTTATAAACCGGAGCCTGGAGAGTCTGTTACATATATCAAATCAAATCAAATCAATTTTATTGATATAGCCCAAAATCACGAATCACAGATTTGCCTCAAAGGGCTTTACAGACTGTACACCCTCTGTCCTTAGACCCTCACATCGGCCAGGATAAACTCCTCAAAAAACCCTTTTAGCAGGGGAAAAAGAAGAAGAAACCTCAGGGAGAGACAGAGGAGGGATCCATTCTGGGAGTTCTGGGAGGAGACAGAGAGGAGCAGGAGTTCTGGGAGGAGACAGCAGCAGGTGATGATGCGCCACCATTGGCCAGTAGTGATGGTGAGTGTAGAGTGGACCAGGAGAGGAGCATTCCCATCTGGGGCCGAACCAGATCCACAGCAGTGAGACCAGCAGGAGTGATGGAGCAGGACCACAGCTCCACACCTTGTGAGGAGAGAGCAGAGAAAAGTGCGAGTACTGTGGGGCCCCGTTCACACGAGGACGGTCTGAACAGAAGACGCAAAAGTGGCGTCGCGTCTTCACTTTTTATTCCTCGTTTAGACGAGCGTTTTCGGGAGGAAATCTGCTGCATACGGTGACGCAAAAGTGTGTGAAATTGGATTGTATGCAGCCAGGCGGCATCACTTAAAGCCATAAGAGCATCTTTGGGCATGCAGAAGTTTTCACACCACACATTTTCATCAGCTACTCCTTCCACAAAGTTCTCCACCATCACTAGATCTCCCAGGTCTCGTTCACAGCCGTCTGGCTCGCCTCCGACCAATTGCTGCATCCAGAATGTGATGGAGGTAATTCCAGATCCTTCTCTGTTCACTAATACTATCTGTACATATCCTGTACATTTGGTGGAAAGACTCCTGTAAGTTTATTAGAGCTGCCAGAGCAGCTTGAAGGTCCCACCATGGAAATAATCCCACGTTTCTTTATTTCCTGTACTGGAGCATGTATGTGACGTAAACACATACGTGACGTGAGCAGATCAGATCAGAGTTTTGTGTCTTGTCAGTGTAGACGACACGCTACGGAGGAGAGGATTTAACTTTTCCACTTTGGAAGGTGGTTTCAGATTCTTGCGTCTTTAAGCCCCCAAAACGCCGTCACCGTCTAAACGAAAGGCACTTCCGATAAAATATTTTGTCGTTTTCACCCGCGAGCGTCCTCGTGTGAACGGGGCCTAGGAAAATAAAAGCTTGTGTCATGTATTATTGGGACATCAGAGAGAGAGAAAGAGGGCCCCGCTGTATCGTGTCCCCCCGACACATTGGGCCTATAGCGGCATCACTAGGGGCTGGTCCAAGGCCTCGGCCAGCCCTAACTATAGGCTTTGTCAAAGAGGAAAGTTTTAAGTTTACTCTTCAATAATGAGAGGGTGTCTGCCTCCCGTACTGAGACTGGGAGATGATTCCACAAGAGAGGAGCTTGATAACTGAAGGCTCTGGCAGCCTCTTAAGGCTGTGCAATTGGCCAATTAGTTGAAAGTAGGGATGCACGATATTATCTGCATGTTATCGGTATCGGCTGATATTGGTGATTAAATAACGGGGTGACATCAGCTCTCTGTTGCACCTTGTTTGTAACTCATAGAGTTGTGCAGTGTAGTCTGAGCCCACATGTTTATTTATGTTTCATTTATGTTCTGATTAGGGGCTGAAGCTGTTGATATTTTTTGTCCTTTTTGTGGTTTTGTTTGCACAGTGCAGATTGATGCTGCGTTCGAATGCACTCGGAATTCTGAAAGATCCGAGTTGGAAATTCTGACTTCCGAGGTAAATGCGTTTCATTGCTCAGCCTCTGCAAATACTTAAGAGACAAAAATATAATTAAATCTTATCAATTTCCTGGATATAATAAAAACAAGTGCAGTATTACACCTTATAGACTAATGTAGTTTAAATATGGGACAAACTATAATATTTTTTACACTTTTACTGTGCTTTTTCGTCCCCACTCCGCTCACATAAACTCTTTAATTAACAGAGTGGGAGTGCAAATACCACTACAAAGTAATCCTACACTTTTAGTAACACAAATGCTAAATTAAACAACACATAACAGACTAAATGTTGAAGATAAAGTGATGGAATCCCGAGTTCAAGGGCCGTTCTATTGCACTTTTCCGACTCGGAGGTCGGATCTTTCCGAGTTCAGAGTGCAATCGAATGCAGATTGAGTCGTCACATATTGGGCTCCTGTTTTAAGTTAAATTTGAATTTAAGCAGCAGTCTGTAAGGTTCATGTAGTTTTATTCAATTTGGGTTTAACTGCTGTACAGTTGCACTTTTCACATGTTCCCAGTGAACACAGGTTATGTTTACTTATTATGTCAATTGGGAAATTGGCCAAATTTGCCCTGATTGAGGGTATTATAAAAATATCGTATCGGTAATCGGCTAAATGAGTTGTAAAAAATCGGCATATCGGATATCGGCAAAAAATCCAATATTGTGCATCCCTAGTTGAAAGGGGTGTGTACTGTATTTTGGCACAGTGTTTAATCATTTTATCTTACTTGCTGCAGAAAATTAAAAAAACTGAATAAACCTTAAGGACAGCTGAGGGTTGATCCCTCTCCCAGGACATACAGACACACAGTCGTGACAAAAAAAAGGATTAGACCATTGTTTTCTTCAATTTCTTGTTCATTTTAATGCCTGGTACAACGAACAGTACATTTGTTTGGACAAGTATAATGATAACAACAAAAATAGCTCATAAGAGTTTAATTTAAATGCTGATATCTAGACATTTTCCATGGTTCATCAATTCAAGTGAAAAATTTCAAAAAATAAGAGTCAGTTCAAGTTTTTTTTTAAGAATAAAAAAAAGCAAAAGGGTCCAAAAGAGGTACCTTAAACTTAAATTTAAACAGTTCTAACTTAAATAAATCTCTTTGGAAAAAAAGCTGTATTGTAATATAAAAGCTCCTTCAGACTTTAAAGGAATCGGGGAACACTGGGAACTAATTTGCTTCCTTGTCAGGAGTTAGATTTTAAGATTGACAGCAATCTTAGAGGATGACTAGAATACATCTGATATCAACAAATATGACAAAGTAGGCACATTGTGAAACACTACATTGTGACTTGAGCAGAGAAAATATTATATTATCATTAGAGGCTATCTGTCTGTTCCAATATTCATACTACCTCACTATTTAGTATGTCAGGGGAAGATTTAGTCCCAATCCATTTGGTTTGTCAAATGCCAAAGAATACACGGATGTCCTACTACATACAGTTGCAATCACATTTGCACATTGTTTGTTTACTATTTCTTGTTATTTTAGTGATGCTTCTTTCTATTTTTGCTGCTGTAACTCTAGAAATTGTGGTAGGGGGACTAATCTTATTTTGAAAGTGACACGTTTAGCGACAGGAAGAACCGTTGCTGTGATGTTCAGTATCTTATTTCTGGTCAGAAACAAAGACGCTGCAGTTTCGACCCTGTTGCATGAATTCATAACGGCGAGCATCGGGTGAGTTTCAGCTCAAAATATAATGAATCGATCAGATTAATAGATTATCATCACATTAATTTAAAAGCTGTTAATTCTGTTCACCAACACATGAAACTAAATACTATATAATACAATAATAATAATAATACAATAAACATAAATACTAAAGCTCACACAGAAAGATGTGTAAGTGAAAGTGATTTCAGGTTAATGCGCAGTTTAATTTAGGTGTTTGGGGCGGACACATGCGGGAAAATACGCAACAAAACACACGATTTTAAATCGATCAGAATCAGTTGATTCTCTTAAATAAAGCTGCGTCTTTAGACAACTCCGACTAATGCTGAGAAAAGAGTTTTTAAGTCTCTACACCCTACTGAGTCACGAGGCAGAAGAGTTTCATACTTATACTTGAGTTTGACTTTTATTAATTATATTTCGATGTAAATGTTGATGAAGCAGCTAAGGATAGTTAAGTTTTCTTTATTCAGAAAGAAACATTTAAGTTTCAGATTTATGACTTCAGGTAAATGCGCATTAATAACAGGCGGCAATCTCCGTGTCTGAGGAGAGAGGCAACCCAGGAAGTGTAAAGGTCTGGGTTTTTTTTTATAGTTTTTTTATTTTATTTTTGTTTTATTTGTATTTATTTTTAAACATTATTAAAGCAACAAAGTGTACAATACATAAATTCAAAGTTGCACTGTCTGGGTTGGTGTATGTTGCGCTGTAGGCTGCTCATCTTTTTTTCTTTTGGGTGTGGCTCCTGCTGCAGCTTGCTGCCTCTCTGCTTAGAGTCTGTTTCCTGGATCACATGAAGCCTCGTTAGGGCCCTTCAGCTTCTCCATCGGCTGTCCCAGTTACAATATCAACAACAAAATGTTTTCATTCTTATCGGGCACCACACAGTCATTTTCCGGTATTGTCTATATTGAACCATACTGCCCTTGTGTTTGATTTAGATTTAGAGTCTTTATTGTCATTGCACGGTAGTAGGCCTATAAAAAGTATAAAAATACGTTAGCACAACGAAATTGAGGCACAGCTCTCCCGTCAGTCCAAAAAAAAGATAAATATTAAATAAATAACGACCACACCACACATAAATCACAAAGTAAGGGACTGTAGACAGGACTGCAAACAGAGACACATGGAAAAGCTGCAAATGATTGCGAACATTGCGCACAAAATATTGCACTTCTGTTCAGGAAAAAAAGAGAAAATGAAGCCTATTGTACATGTCACACAAAGGGGAAAAAACCTACTGCACATGTCATACATGAATGTGAAACCACATGGCTGAAACGACACGATTGTTAAACGGAAACAGTTGACACAATGTGTCGTTTCAGCCATGTGGTTTCACATTCATGTATGACCTGTGCTATAGGCTTTTACTTTTCTCTTTTTTTCCTGAACAGAAGTGCAATATTTTCCTTAAAATGACACCAGGTGGTGTTTCTTCCTCCTGGACTGCCGTTGGCCCTCCTGATCGCTGTCTCTCACGATCTGGTTCCCTTCTCTCTTCCTGAAGACCAGGGATTCCCAAAGTGTGGTGCGCGCACCCCCAGGGGTGCACGGGCTGCTGCTAGGGTGTGCGTGAGATGAAAAATTACACAATTACATTTTCCCCCCACACAATAAAGACGTGTGAATAAACATTTCCTTTGTAAAATGTAAAGTCAAGAACTGTAATATTAATTAATTAATAAATGAAGGCTATTTAAAATGCACTTCATCTTAAAATTAAGCGTAGAAGAAGTTCTCTTGTGTTAGCTCCACGGTCATTTCAACTGCAATTTTTGTTCAACGCGGCTCAAAATATTATAACATTTTCTGTGCTTTCTGCCTCTGATCCTGAGCCTGTCATCATCCTCTTTGCTCTTAAAAGTGGAAGCTTGTTCATAACTTTGTTGCATTATATTGAAACTGTGTTTCAGATTAATTCAAATGCGAGAGCTCATTGTTGTGATGGTGATTATTTTATTATATGTGTGTTCTGGTCATTTGAGCATGATTAAACATGCCGCCTTTAATATGGCGACAAAAAAAAGCGTATTGCATTTTTTTTGTTTGTTTTTAAGGTGTGGGGGATTTGGGACACACAGTCGTGACAAAAAAAAAGGATTAGACCATTGTTTTCTTCAATTTCTTGTTCATTTTAATGCCTGGTACAACTAATAGTACATTTGTTTGGACAAATATAATGATAACAACAAAAATAGCTCATAAGAGTTTAATTTAAGAGCTGATATCTAGACATTTTCAATGGTTCATCAATTCAAGTTGACATAAATTCATCATAAATTCATCTTGTGCGACAGACATTTTTATAAAAACCTGTGCTCCAGTGATTTATAACTATTTTAAAAAATAAGAGTCAGTTCAAGTTTTTTTTTAAAGAATAAAAAAAGCAAAAGGGTCCAAAAGAGGTAAAATTAAACAGTTCTAACTTAAATAAATCTCTTTAAAAAAAAAGCTGTATTGTAATATAAAAGCTCCTTCAGACTTTAAAGGAATCGGGGAACACTGGGAACTAATTAGCTTCCTTGTCAGGAGTTAGATTTTAAGATTGACAGCAATCTTAGAGGATGACTAGAATACATCTGATATCAACAAATATGACAAAGTAGGCACATTGTGAAACACTACATTGTGACTTGAGCAGAGAAAATGTTATATTATCATTAGAGGCTGGCTGTCTGTTCCAATATTCATACTACCACACTATTTAGTATGTGAGGGGAAGATTTAGTCCCAATCCATTTGGTTTGTCAAATGCCAAAGAATACACGGATGTCCTACTACATACCGTTGCAATCACATTTGCAAATACTGAGAACTATATATATATATATATATATAGAGAGAGAGAGAGAGAGAGAGAGAGAGAGAGAGAGAGAGAGAGAGAGAGAGAGAGAGTTCTCAGTATTTGCACATACACATACACATTGCTTGTTTACTATTTCTTGTTATTTTAGTGATGCTTCTTTCTTCTTTTGCTGCTTTAACTCTAGAAATTGTGTTAGTGGGACCAATGAAGGAATATCTTATCTTATTTTGAAAGTGACACGTTTAGCGACAGGAAGAACCGTTGTTGTGATGTTCGGTATCTTAATTCTGGTCAGAAACAAAGACGCTGCAGTTTCTCTGCGACCCTGTTGCATGAATTCGGGTGAGTTTCTGCTCAAAATACAATGAATCGATCAGATTCATAGATTATTATCACATTAATTTAAAAGCTGTTAATTCTGTTCACCAACACATGAAACGTAATACTATATAATACAATAAACATAAATACTAAAGCTCACACAGAGGTGTGTAAGTGAAAAGTGTGAAAAGTGATTTCAGGTTATTGCGCAGGTTAGTTAAGGTGTTTGGGGCGGACACATGCGGCAAAAAAATGTGTTTGCTTTGTTTGCTTTCTTTGCTTTTACTCTTCCTGTAAGTCGCTTTGGATAAAAGCGTCTGCTAAATGACTTAATGTAAATGTAAAATACGCAACAAAACACACGATTTTAAATGGATCAGAATCAGTTAATTATCTTAAATAAAGCTGCGTCTTTAGGCAACTCCGACTAATGCTGAGAAAGTTTTTAAGTCTCTACACCCAACTGAAACACGAGGCAGAAGAGTTTCATACTTATACTTGAGTTTGACTTTTTGTTAATAATATTTCGATGTAAATGTTGATGAAGCAGCTAAGGATAGTTAAGCTTTTAAGTTTCAGATTTATGACTTCAGGTAAATGTTAATGTTAATTAATAACAGGCGGCAATCTCCGTGTCTGAGGAGAGAGGCAACCCAGGAAGTGTAAAGGTCTGGGTTTTTTTTTTATTGTATTTTTTTTATTGTATTTTTTTAATTTTTGTTTTCTTTGTATTTATTTTTAAACTTTATTAAAGCAACACGGTGCAATCGTCAGGGGGTTTCAACAATACAGAGGCAAGCTTTCATACAAAAACATTGTAAAGTGTACTGTATATAAATTCAAAGTTGCTCTGTCTGGGTTGGTGTATGTTGCGCTGAAGGCTGCTCATCTTTTTTCATTGTGTGGCTCCTGCTGCAGCTTGCTGCCTCTCTGCTTAGAGTCTGTTTCCTGGATGACATGAAGCCTCGTTAGGGCCCTTCAGCTTCTCCATCAGCTGTCCCAGTTACAATATCAACAACAAAATGTTTTCATTCTTATCGGGCACCACACAGTAATTTTCCGGTACTGTCTATATTGAACCATACTGTCGTTGTGTTTGATTTGATTTTGATTTGATCTTTGGTATTGTGTCTGTCAGTTTACAATCACTTTATAGTCTTAAATGAATCGAAACAGTTCTAGGACTTGATTGATAGATACTTATTATAGGCCTATCTGCTCGTTTAATTCCAAAAACCTCTAGCTAATAACTTTCTTCCTTGGGGAAAAAGGGAAAAGATAACATTGGATCAGAGTTGATGGAGTTGTAGGGGCAAGGTGAGTGTGTGTGTGTGTGTGTGTGTGTGTCTGTGCCTGTGCGCGCGCTCTGTCCGCGCTCTGTCCGCGCACGAGCAGGTGAAAGTGCAGAGGAGAGCGCGCAAAGCGTGTTTTTCTCCTCGCAGGCTACAATGTTGCTCTACGGAGCAGAGATGCATGATACAAAATAGCTCGCGAGTGATTTGAAAGCGCTCGAAAAAACAATATGCGCGCGCGGATGTTTGATTTGCCCGTGTGTGTGTGTGTGTGTGTGTCATTTCCTGTAGATGTGTGCATACCCTTCCAGTGCATGCGTGTCTGCTTGTCTGTGTGTGCGTTCTGTCGGTGTGGTCAGAGTTTGTGTGTCTCTTCCTGTTCTCTGCTTAGACCATTTTAACTGTTCTCAACTTTAGCTCAGCATATGTAACATGTATTTACACATAAACAAGTATTTATGTACCATGTCAATTTTATTTCTTGAGTTCAAAGCCAAAATCACAAATTTACCTCAATGGCCTTTAAACTGTATAACATACAACCCTGCTGTATTCTGACATAACGGATGTTCTGATTCTTCTGTTGTGGGTTTCTTGACGGATGTTTTAGGTCTTCAAACTGAAGCAGAGTGACATCATGGCATCTGCATCAACAAGTGAGTTCAGTAACACTTGATAACACTTGATATATATATATATATATACATATATATATATATATAAGTCAGAATCAAAGGAGAAGGAAACCATTGATAGAGAGTTGGAGCAGAGCAAAGAAGAGCTTAGAAAGCAACGAGAGGACTGGGAAAAGAAACAAAAAGAATGGTGGGACAAACGAAATCAAGAAGATGATCAGAAACGACAGGAGGAGAAAACAAGAATAACAAAGCTACAAGAAGAATACGAGCAGGAAAGAGAGAAACATGAAAAGAAAAGAAAAGAAGAAGATCGAATCAGAAGAGAACAGGAGGAGAAGGAGAGAAAAAAACTGGAGGAAAACTATAAGAAGAAACTGGAGGACATTAAGAAGGAATATGAAGAGGAGGCCAGAAAACAAGCTGAAGAGTTCAATGAGTTTAGAAGGAAATACACCAAGGACTTTGCATCGTTGGTCGAGAAGCACATGGAAGAAATCCAGGAATTGAAGCAAAAGCATGTGAGACAAATGCAGGAGAAGGAAGAGAGCAACACCCAACAGTATGATCTGTTACAAGACCTCTCAAGTCACAAAGAAAAAAACCTGAAAGAAGAAACAGAGGAGTTAAAGAAGAAGCATGAACGAGAAATGAAAGAACTGGAACAGAAATACAAAGACAAATGTGTCATCCTCTGAACCCTCTTCCCATCCCCGCTTGATTATTATGATGCTACTTTTTATTTAAACACAATTTGGACTGGACTATTAAACAGTGTCTTCACTTATATAGTGCTTTTATCCAAAGCACTTTACACAACAGACTCCCGATTCACCTGTTCACACACACACACACACACACACACACACACACACACACACATTCATACTGATGGCCGAGGCTATCCTAAACAGTGAACCTGCCACTGTTGGGAATTAATTCACATTCACGTTCTGTTAATTCACTGCTCTTGAATAATTCACATATTGTCAAAATGTCAATATCCAGTCAGTTACTGCCACCACGTAACAGTACCTACATTGTATCTGTCATCTTTTTGTGTGTTTTATATAGAAATCTTAAAAGATTCAGAGTGCATTCATACTGTTATTCAGCCACAAGAGGGTGCTCTACCTCAGGCTTGTTCTTAAAGTGTTGAGATTCCTGTTCAAAGAGCTACAGCCTGACTACAGTTTGTCACCATCACTTATCATTTATATTCTTCTTACATCATTTGTATAACTATTTGTTGAATTGGTCAGAACTTCTGGTTTACAATTTTCCTTGTTATTACACTCAACAATACTGTTTACTTGCAATGTAGAATGCACATTTCTATATCTGTATACACACACGCGCGTGCACACACACACACACACACACACACACACACACACACACACACACATATATATTTTGTGTCTGGTATCTAGACATTTTCCATGGTTTTCTTGATAATGATGTTGGTTATCATCAAGAAAACCATGTTAAATGTCTAGATATCAGCTCTTAAATTAAACCCTTATGATCTGTTTTTGTTGTTATCATTGTATTTGTAAAAAAAAAAAAAACCTTTAGTTGTATCAGGCATTTAAAGGAACAATAAATTGAAGAAAACACAGGTGGTCTAATAATTTTTTCCATGACTGTATATTACCTCATCATGTCTGATCCAGGAACAGAAAATGTTTATGGAAGCTTTTATGAAAGATTTAATGTGAATGCGTAGACATGTAAATGAAACATATACCCCACTTCATTTTTAGCTCTTTAACTCGTATAATTTTATCATATGTTTACAGTTTCACAGTTAGCCACATGTTTAGTTTTATTTGCTGTAACTGACACCGCACAGCTCAGACCACCACACATACAGTCGGTGCTTACAGTCTTTAATCGACCCCCTTCAAAGAAAAAGCTTTCCGCTTTAATACTGTAGGCTGCATGTCCTGCTTCAGAGGAGAGGGGCGTGTCATATCTTGGGGTCTGAACTGAAGGAGTATTATGATACCACGTAGCCTGCGTTTATTTTTAGCGTACCTCTTCCCTTTCAATCTGTAAAGTAATATCACATCATCGTCTGCATACATGCACACATTGCACAGGACACACGTGTACTGTACGTACAGATGGATCACACTCAAAACGATTTAAAAAAAAATTGCCACATGCCCCCCTCCCTGTAAAATTCTATGTTTCACTTTCTTCTTGAGTCAGGGCTAAGTGACACCTATGCACCGAATCCTCAGCAGGTGCAGCACCCTCTCCTCTCCCCGTGTCCCTGAGTGACCCCGGCGCCACATTCTAGCGCTGCCCCGGTGCCAGCAGTGGCAAATTAGACACCAGCACCCCCTCCTGATATGTACTTCTCTGTGCTACATCCATTATTTTTAGCTGGGATCCAAGCCTCCATCTACACTTAATATGGGAAAAGAGTGCCACATATTCACAGCCTCCTCTAAATCCATCATGTCACTGTTTCTTCAGTTGGCGCAAAGCAGATGGGCTCAACAAACACACACACACACACATACAATACACACACAAGTAAACATCCCATCCTCTCTTTATCCCTTTATTCCTTGCTTTTGCACCATCTCCATCCACCTCCATCACTGTCTTCTCCAGTTCTCAGAGGATAGAGTGAGAAAGAGAGCAGGTTGGTCCTCATTTCTTCACTCCACCCACTTTTACAGGTCTCCAACACACACTCAAGCATGCACGCACACACACACACACACACACAGATAGACACTCATGCAAAGCTGTCACCGCAGCAACCACTGTGGCCCCCGCCTCATCTTTCCCGATTGCACCCCACATAGACACTCACACCTATGTCAGACTTAGCCCAACCCCTCTTGCACCCTGTGCCCCACTGCCAGTTGCCCATGTGGGGTTTTTAATAAGGTGGATGCAAGAGTTGGTCTTGCTCTCTTCTGGGTGACGCGGATTGGAAGGGGTTCTCCATACTTTTTTCCTATTTCGTTTTTTTCCCCCCTTTGGCGGCCCTTCTTTTACTTTCTGCGACTGTAAATACCATCTTACATTATCTTAGAGAGGAGCCATGAAGTGGACCTGGGTGCTTGTGGCAGTCTTGCTGTCCTTTGGGGGGCTATCACTGGCCAAGGACAGCTTGGACTTCCCAGAGTATGATGGCAAGGACCGCGTCCACGACCTCCACATCAAGAATTATAAGTCTGTGATGAAGAAGTACGATGTCATGGTGGTGTACTACCATGACCATCCCGGATCCAGCCGCGTCGCCCAGAAACAGTTTGAGATTGAGGAGTTGGCCCTTGAGGTGGGTTGAGATGGGAACTATGGGTAACATGGAGGAAACTTACTGATGAGTAGTAGTAGTAGTGCTTGATTCATAATGCAAAGCACACAGAAACATTACACAGTCAAAGTTTCTGTTAAGAGTTCAAGGTTCTAGTAGTGTTTTTTTATTTTGATTTAATTCTATTTGCACAGAATTTGAATTATGCAGATGTCTGGTAGTTTACTGCTGGTAAAGGGCTTAAGATGCAAATATAAAATATAAAGATAGATTCCTAGTCATAGTAAAGGCATAATGTGTTGTTACAAGGAAATGATAGAGAATATTTGGCAGCAAAGACATGTTAGTTGTTGGTTTTTTTTGCATGATTTAAAATGTATAAAATGTGAAATTGAACACAGCAGGGGAGTTATCATGGGAAAGTGATGCTGCAAGGTGGAAAATAGCTTTGCTGGATTCAGAAATGCTGAGAGTTGAAGTCCCAGAAATGTGTTGCAAGCCTGGGGTGTGTCATCATTGGGGGCAAAGAGCTGAGCTGTGACGACCCAAGATATCATAGGGCTCAGGCTGAGCTTGTGTACATTGTGAGTGCGTGTGTGTGTGTGTGTGTGTGTGCGTGTGCGTGAGGGAGTTGATGTACTTAACACACCTCTATGAGTGTACCTCCTGTCAGCTTGGATACTCAGCAGTTTTATGGCATTCCTCACAGAAAGACATTACATCACCACTCACCGTTCAGCATCAGCTCGCACACCAAACGCTTCTCAGGTTACTTCTGAAAACATTGAATATCAAGTGTCACATACTCATACATTACATTTTCCAGGAAAAATATATTTGCAGCCATTTGAAATTGGACCATAATCAAGTCAAGAAATAAAAGTTCACCTGTCTGGAGTTTTACACAGAATTTATACTGTTTGAATAAAATATCTGCTGTGAAAGTTGCAATTGTGCAAAAGAAAACAAAAAAACACAGGTGATGACTGATTTGTGGAAAATATATACTGTATCATGTGGCAACCATATTTCATATAATTTGACTCTATACAGTGGACTTCCTCATATAATTGATGCATTGTTATGTTTCAGGATCTTTTTTAAACTGGCATCCAAAACAGGCTAAAAAAGCTGCTCTTGGCAATTGCAACCAAATTCAAAACCAGATTTAGACACAGTGACACTAAAGGATATATTCAACAGCTGTGATCATGCCAAATTCATTAATCATCAAATAATGGATCTATCTTGTCAACAAAATCAATTAAAGTAGGAGGAAAGACAATTATAGCCACTTATAGAAAGGAAAGCATTGATACACACTCCTCTCCTGAGCATATCACATCATCCCCACAGCCTCTGTCTCTGTATGGGAGCGTTAGGGCTCAGTCTCAGGGCGGGAGGCCAGCTCCGGAGCTTCTGGCTCCAGTAGTGCCGGCTCAGCTCTGCCTCTGTGATTGACACTTGCAGTACTGTACTTGTCAGCGGATCCCAGAGCGCCGGGCATCACTGCCACCTCGCCAAAATAGTCCCTGGGCTGGTGTGGCTTCTGGCGCTATATTTATCCCGAGCTGCTTTTGTGGTGGGTCGAGCTCCCTCAAGGCTTGTGTTTCTCCTTATGAATGTATTATGATTTACATTTGATGAGGAGTTATTTTTAGTAAGGGCTTAAAAAAATCTCAGATGTCGAGGCAGTCTACTTAGTGAGGAAGTCATAATTAAGTGTTTTCTCCTTTGATTAGACAAAACTTGATTATGGTGGTTAAGTAGTGTGATTATGTTTCCATTTAGATTAAAAGACCTGCAGTCTAAATGCACTGTACTATAAGATAACTCCATGAAAACAGAAAAGTACACATGGATGTAGCTTTGCTCTGTAGGGGCCAATATGCAAATCATGTTTTTATCCACAGCAGTAAAACAGGAAACAGCAACTCACATTTTATCATATGTTGTGTTCAATGTCTCAGCAAACAGGCACAATATGGCACTAATTCAAAAATGAAATTGTGTACATCTACAGTGCATTTTGCATGTTGTGTAGTTGGAAAAACATGCAGATGAAGCTATGAAATCCCATCCAAGGAACTGAGCTTGTTGGTTTAACTTTACATGTAGTTAGAGAGGTTCAGTTACTCAGAAGAAATGACATCAGCCACATTACTGCAGATACACTAACGTCTAAAGAACACTTTGCATGTTTTATATTTGGAGGACATGCAGATATAAAGCGATGAAATAATTTTCAGACTTATTAAAAAAAATGCTGGATAACTAGAAAGAATTATATTTATATATTAAAATCAAGATAAGTTACCCTTAACGTATGCAAATCACCATATATCTAATTAGGAGTTAAATTAGTTTGTTTGAGTAGTTTTTGTGTTTAAACAGGAAAATGTTTCACTTCAACTATATCCTTCAGTTGCTTGAATAGTAAGAAACCTTACTGATCTTAATCACTTGCCCTTTAAAAGCTTAATTTAGCCTACTTAAATGCCAAAAGGGTGGGGTCTGCAACAAAATATAGTGCAATGCAAAAAAGCCTAAGTCACAGTAAGACAAAAATACTGAACTTAAAGACTCCATTTGCTTTTAGAAAATGGATAGAATTTCAAGTGTGCATACTCCTTATAACTTAAAAGTTACCATGTATTCTAACTCACCTGTTGCTAAGCTACAAACTTATTAACTAAAATGCCTTCCTGTGCCCCACCCATCTGCAGCACCAATCAAATTAAAAGAAATCCCAATAATTATCTGCACAACAACCTGCAGGACAGCATGGTTAGTCAAACTATTTATGCCAGTAAAAGCAGCTGCTCAAGATCTCTGACACCAGTGTGCACCCATGTGTGTGTGTGTGTGTGTGTGTGTGTATGTGCGTGCTGTTTACCCTCCAAACACATTGAGACAACCCTCAAACCACTTCCTCATTGCAGTCCGGCTGTGAACGTGGTACTGCCATTGGTGGAACCAACTGTCAGTCATGAGGTTCAAGTTTCATACAGATTTAGAAAGTGCATAAGCAGCGTTCTGAAAAGCAGGCTTTTATGGTAATGAAACTACTGACTGAGACAACTTTGTCAAAAAGGTACAAATGTGCATGAGATATGAATACTCATTTTACTGCACACTCATGCAGGCTTGTATTGCCATGTTTTATATAGTTACAACTCCTGTCCTCAGTTACATGACAGTGTCTTTGTTTTACAGCTTGTAGCCCAGGTCCTGGATGAATTTGATGATGAAGATATCGGAGTCGGCCTTATTGATGCAAAGGAAGACAAAGCCGTTGCAAAGAAATTAGGTAAACAAAAAACAAAATCAACACAGCACAAACAGAAGCTCCTTATGCAAATACTGTTCTTTAAAGGAGACATATGGTAGTTTTCAGGTTCATACTTATATTTGAGGTTACTAGCTAGAGCGTGTCTACATGCTTTAATGATAAAAAACAAACAAAGAAACACATTATTTTTCTCATATTGCCAATGGATGCTACAACTCCATTCACCCTCTGCCTGAAACGGTACGTTTTAGCGCCTGTCTCTTTAAGCCGCCCTTCACAAAAAGCCGAGTCTGCTCGATTTGTTCAGTATTTCCAGCTGAGCCAGTGTTCTCTCTGCAGGTGCAGAGTGCTATAGTTCACACCTACTACATGCCCTCCAAATTAGGCGCCTACTTTGTTAGGTTTAGGGATGAAAACTACTTGGTTAAGTTGAGGAAAATATTGTCTTGATTAGTCTGTGACACTGCAGTTAGACCCTTCTCAACTTGGCAACCTTCGCTAGATTTGGCAACTTTTCAGACCTCTTAGGGACTTTCTAAAAAGAGACTAGTGACATTCAGACTTCCTCAGACCACCAGGGAAAAAGCAAGAAATGTATTATTATAATCTATTCCCATGCATGCTGCTAAGAGTCCACAGTCCACCGCTCTACTGGCATGCAGGCAGCCAGAGAGCAGACACAGCAACTTATTATTATTATTATTATGTATTGTAACGACCAATCTAGGGATGGCGATTGCAAATTAGCTTTGGCTATAAATGCTGTGGTGTATTGGTCAATGCTACATAGCTGTCACTATACCAATAAACAGTAAATACATAAAAACAAGCTCTATTAGCGCAACTTATTTTATGTCCTGATGTGCAAATTAGTCTATTATGTCACCTGTCGACATTTAGAGACATTTAGTGCTAATGCTAACTACTTTTATTGGGAAAGAGTGTCTCTGTGCCATACGTCATTTCAGAAGGATGAAGGACCGTAAAGGAATATAGCAGAACTTTTTACCATGAAAAATCACAAAGTAAAGGTTAAAAACCAAAAACTACACAAATGAAAATGTTCCAGCATGAATATGATCCTAAGTAGGGAACCAAGATTACAGGTTTCCCAGACGTTAGCATGTAGTTAGATGTAGCAATGTAAAACGATATAAAAGCAGCACTTTCTGCCGTGAAAAATCACCAACAAAAGCCTCTAAACCAAAAACTATACAGTTTAACACGTTCCAGCAGGAATGTGATCTTAAAACTGCAGAGAAATTAAAAACCAGTGACCAAGATTACAGGTTTCCTTCAGCTAGCATGTAGCTACATATAGCAGTGTATGTATTGCAAAAATCTATGTTGAAATCTGTCAGTTCAAAATATATATTGTATACTATAAATATTATAGTATATTGTAACTGTAAATATAGGTCCGAAAATCAGGAAGAGCATAATAGGCCCTCTTTAAAGTTTCTTGTGTTTTAGATACATGTACAAAAAGGTGGGAAGAATGACGCCAAATTGTCTAAACAACATATGTGATCTTTGCTCTGTCTTCCTCTCTTTTCCCCAGGCCTTGATGAGTCCGACAGCGTCTTCATCTTCACAGACGATGAAGTCATAGAATATGATGGCGAGTTCGCAGCAGACACTATTGTGGAGTTCATCTATGATGTTCGTGAGGATATAATCTCCCAGTTAATAGCCTGCTTTATTTTAGCAACAAAAACGTCTCTAAATCCCAGTTTGCTTTCTTTGAAAGATAAACTACTGAATCTAACTGTTGTTCTTCTTTTCTTTGTCACCTTCAACTCCACTGTGTTCCCCCTTTCTCCCCCATGACCCTCTTATTTCACCATAGGTTCTTGAGGACCCAGTGGAAATTATTGACAATAGTAGGGAGCTGAAAGGCTTTGAAAACATTGAAGAGGACATCAAACTGGTGGGCTACTTTAAGAGTCACAAGTCAGAACGTAAGAATCTGTACTGTGATGGCATGATAACCTGTTTTAATTTTTTTTTTTACAGTTGCTTTTCAACATAATTGTGGCTAATACATGTCAAGCAATTGCAACAGTGACCAGGCTCAGATTGCTTGATTTAACTATGAGCTGCAGACTGATGTGATTTTTAAGGTGATTTTCATGTGAGCATTCTAGGAGCTACTATAACGATGACAGCAACAAGTCTACATTCATAGGTATTTCATACAGACGCTGATCTACTAAACCTTGATGGATGCCTATAAACTTTCAGATTTTGACGCTTTTGCCGATGCTGCTGAAGAGTTCCATCCTCACATCAAGTTCTATGCCACATTCAGTGCCAAGGTGAGTAATATATCATATAAATGATAATATAAAAACAAACTTGGTGCCTCGCAAGTAGCACACAGTGGGTTTATTAATGCTTTTTGTTAAAAAAAAAACAGCTGTTCATCGGCTGAAATAGGCCAGAAAAACAAATCAATAGCTAAAAGCAATCTTCCACAACCTCATACCTAAAGAAAAGAAAATGCATTTAACCAATGACTCCCAAAACAACATACATATATGACCATTGTTATTAAACATTATCAAACTCGGACTTTGTCGCTCTTCATACTATGTGACCTATCTTCCTCCTTTGCTCACGTCATTATCAATTTCTACGGCCACTAGAGGTCTGTGTCAAACAATAAACAGAGACAAGGTGCTTGCACAGATGACCAATATGAATATGTACATTAACATAAGCAATGATGGAGAAATCTGGAGGGGGTGATTGGAATGAACTGCCTGCCTGATCTAAACCTGAGTTGTGTTTTGTTAATGGACTTGTGTACCAGTCATGGATTGGCCATAAAAAAACCACCCTGTTCAAGCAGAGGGCGGGTCACCAAAACACCCTAGGCCGAAGCTAGATTAATGTATGGAAAATGGTAAAGGGACCTGCACTTAGTTCTTCTCTAGTTGCTTTGCAACCACTCAAAGCGATTTACATTTCAGACTGCGCTCATTGGGTCGACTGTGGTTCAGTTTGGTAGAGCGGTCGCCCAATGGAAGGTTGGTGGTTTGATCCTTGACCATGGCAGCCTGCATGTCGAAGTATCCTTGGGCAAGATCCTGAACCCCAAATTGCTCCCGATGCTGCGTTCATCGGTGTGTGAATGAATTCCCAATGGTGGCAGGTGGCACCGTTTAGGGTAGCCTCTGCCACCAGTATGAATGTGTGTGTGAAAGCGTGAATGAGCGCAGTCATTAGAGTAAATCGCTTTGAGTGGTTGCAAAGCGACTAGAAAAGCGCAATATAAGTGCAGGTCCATTTACCATTAACCATTCACCTGTTCACACAAACATTCATACTGGTGGCAGAGGCTACCGTAAATGGTGCCACCTGCCACCATTGGGAATTCATTCACACACCGATGAACAAGCAATTTGGGGTTCAGTATCTTCCAAGGATACTTTGACATATAGGCTGCCATGGTCAGGGATCAAACCACCAACCTTCCATTGGGCGGCCACTCTACCAACTGAACCACAGTCGACCCAAGCTCAATGATCAATTTTGTGATTTTATCATCAGATCTGTGGTTGTATGTCTTGAACATCTGGGTGAGAGGAGCAGAGCTCTCAACTGATCATTTTTGTTATAAACCCCTAACTTCTTCATGGTTCCCAGGTCTCAGTTGTTGGTTCCAACCCTTTGGTCATGTGTTACAGATTGCCAAAGCTCTGGAGCTGAAGCTCAATGAGGTTGACTTCTATGAACCCTTCATGGATGATCCAATTGTTATCCCAGGAAAACCTTACACCGAGGAAGAGCTGGTGGATTTCATTGAAGATAACGACAGGTAAGTCCCATTAATGCTATGCTATAATGTTATCATGAGGTAAAAAATTTACCTTCAATAATAGAAAACAAGCCATGTAAAATGTTATTCATCTATGCTTTTTAAGACCAACCCTGAGGAAACTGCAGCCACACAACATGTATGAGATCTGGGTAAGATCTTTAAAACTTAAGACATTACAACAAATCAACCCAAACTTGTCTTTTTTCTAACTGTTGGGGTTCCATTTGTCTTTATTTTTTCCACAGGACGACGATGTTGATGGTGAACACATCATTGCTTTTGCAGAGGAGTCCGACCCAGGTACATGCATGTTATGTGTGTATGTGAAAATGTTACATGGGGCAGTAACGAGGTTGGAGGAAGTTTTTGCATGGTGATGACGTGATGTATAGCCAAATTTTATTAGTTTGTGCCTTTGCACTTTATGGTTTCTTCCAGTTTCTGAAAGATGAGTAATACAATTATTTCCAAATACCCATTACCACCATGGTTTTGCCACCCCAATCCTAGTTTAAGTTTAGTTTCACTGTTGTCCTCTCCACTCCATAGACGGTTTTGAGTTCCTTGAGATCCTGAAGCAAGTTGCAGAGGACAACACAGACCACCCTCACCTCAGCATTGTCTGGATCGACCCTGACGACTTCCCCCTGGTAATATTACACACATTAAACAGAAAAACTCCTTTGCTTACTCTTTGACTCACTGAGATTTAACGACTTAGCAAGCTGAAGGGTATTCTTCTCAAATGTCACATTTATTTGATTTGTTTGGCGGAATTAATCCAAATATCTTTCTTATTTTTTCTTGCAGCTTCTGCCACACTGGGAGAAGACTTTTGGAATTGACCTGTCCAGCCCACAGATTGGTGTTGTCGATGTTGATGATGTGAGTAATATTTTTGGTACTCAGATTGCCTGTGCAGCCTATGCTATTTTTCTGGCACTTTTGGAGCCAGGAGTGATCATATTTGGATATGGATCAACCTGACTGCACCTGGCTATGCTGCGTAGTCGCTGCTACGTTCAGCCCAGTGCAACTAATCGTCGTTAGCATAGCAAACGCTAAGTCAGGAGCGGGAGCGTGTCTATGTTCCCCGGGTCCTATGGTCCCCTCTTTGTATGAGACTGGGGAACATAGGACCCTTTTCCCCCGCTTTTCCCAAAAGGGGTCCTATGTTCCCCGCTATGTATTGCTACAGGGGAACATAGGACCCTTTTTCAATCAATTAATCAAACTTTATTTATATAGCGCTTTTCATACATATAAATGCAACTCAAAGTGCTTTACAAAAAACGGGGAACAAAGGACCTTTTTTCTAAAAAAGGGTCCTATGTTCCCCGGTATGTATTGCTACAGGGGAACATAGGACTCTTTTTGGGGAAAACAGGGAACAAAGGACCTTTTTTCTAAAAAAGGGTCCTATGTTCCCCGGTATGTATTGCTACAGGGGAACATAGGACCCTTTTTGGGAAAAACGGGGAACAAAGGACCTTTTTTCTAAAAAAGGGTCCTATGCTCCCCGGTATGTATTGCTACTTGGGAACATAGGACCCTTTTTGGGAAAAACGGGGAACAAAGGACCTTTTTTCTAAAAAAGGGTCCTAGGTTCCCCGGTATGTATTGCTACAGGGGAACATAGGACCCTTTTTGGGAAAAACTGGGAACAAAAGACCTTTTTTAGAAAAAAGGGTCCTATGCTCCCCGGTATGTATTGCTACAGGGGAACATAGGACCCTTTTTGGGAAAAACTGGGAACAAAAGACCTTTTTTCTAAAAAAGGGTCCTATGTTCCCTGGTATGTATTGCTACAGGGGAACATAGGACCCTTTTTGGGAAAAAGAGGAACAAAGGACCTTTTTTCTAAAAAAGGGTCTTAGGTTCCCCGGTATGTATTGCTACAGGGGAACATAGGACCCGTTTTGGGAAAAACGGGGAACAAAGGACTTTTTTTCTAAAAAAGGGTCCTATGTTCCCCGAACATAGGGTTGACCCCTAAGGGGCTTTTACTAAGTTATTTTATTTTAGCCAAGGTTGATGACGAAAAGAATGGGTGCCGTTGCTCATAATGGTGCATCTTGCCCAGTTATCGTGAATAAACCCAAATGTGATCCCGCAGTAGAACTCGCACAATTAAGGCTAGGCAAAAATTTGAGTCCACATTGTATCTCCATGTTGGTTTTGAAACCATTACTACCAGCTGCAAGTAGTCAAAAAACTCCAGAAGGTTCCTGTAAGAGAAGCTGAGTTGGTTTTGTTTTCTTCACGGTGCAGGCTGACAGCATCTGGATGGACATGGACGATGGAGAGGACTTACCAACTGTAGACGAGCTGGAGGACTGGATCGAGGATGCTCTGTCAGGTGAAATCGATCCCGATGATGATGACGACGATGATGATGATGACGATGATGATGATGATGATGATGATGACGACGATGATGACGATGATGATGATGACGACGATGACGATGACGACGACGATGATGATGACGACGATGACGATGATGATGATGATGACGATGACGACGATGATGATGACGACGATGATGATGATGACGACGATGACGATGATGATGATGATGACGATGATGATGACGATGATGACGACGACGATGATGATGATGATGATGACGATGATTATTAAATCATTATGTCATAATTCAATCTTTAAGTCTGACCAATGCAGTTTCAAGTCAACATCATTAACTCTGTCAAATCATCTTCTTTTGTAACTAGTTCTCATGTTGAACTCGTCCGTCCATTTTGATATCTCATCCTTTCATCATCCTCCCTCTGCATCTCACCACAACAATATTCCACTACTCGTTTCTCCCTGTCCCCTACAGATTCACTAATCCTCCATGTAACAAAGTACTCTCTAAGATAAGACCCCACAGTACCGTCATCCACACATGTAACACTGTCTGGTACAATAAAAAAAGAAATTCTTTCAAAACCTTGCCATCTACTGCTATTGATTTTTATATTATTAAAGCTTTTATTTTCCAAAGTACTGGAGGGGTTTCAATGTTGTATGCATTTTGTCTGAGTCCATCTATGGAGTCTGTTGCCGTCCGAATGTGTTTTATCTGTTCACTTATTTTCTTGTTTGCCCCAGTGTCGAAACAACAGACCCAAGGGTGCTAGCAGGCTTTTCTGATGGGTCTTAAGTATCACCAGCCTACTCTGTGAAATCAATGTAACGCTGTACACTGAAAGTGCTGTACATCATATGGATGTTTTCTACGATGATGAAATATGACAACAGCCATATTCTATTTTTGTAACAAGAGAAATTTAACTTACTGTAAAGTCTTAAATAAAGGACAGATTGGACAGAAACACCATTACTGTTTAGTTTTTTAAGGGTGTGTGCATGTGTGTGACTTCTAAATAATAGAAAGTCAGTATATGTAGTAACTCTGGTAGTTGTAGTAGAATATTAGTATAGTACTTATTCCTAGATGTTGTAAGGCTAATGGGATACAGCGCTGGACACAAAACAGTCCAAAGAATGTTAATAAACACAAATCTGTTACGTGTGAGATTTACACATTTCCGGCTTTGGCGCCACTTGGTGGTTTCAGCGATGCAGCCTTTCTTTTCCAGTTGTCACTGCATTGATTGATTATTCAAGATACAAGATACAAAGCCTGTTGGAAAAATGCTGAAAACAAAAATATGCACATCAGGATTGAGGCCCTGACACTCCAGGCCAACTGTTGGCCAACGTCGGGCCATTGGTGACCATCTGGAACCATCTGGTTTTTACTGAAGAAGTGGTCTACTTTCAAGAGTCTTTCTATAGCCTTGTTTCCTTTAGGGGAAGAGTGGCCACTGGGAAAGTCTCAGGCCACGCCCTCTCAAAAGTCCGCTCACTCTGCATGTCTCCATTACAAAAAGGCCTCCAGAGGGATTTAGAGACTCTGGAGGTGACGTATGGTTTTAGATCGTCACGACGGATTAAACACTAACTAACTAGTAACTCACTAACTGTGCACAAAGTCAGCAGCTGATCGTAAACAAAGCAGCATGGCTAATTATGCACAGCTTCTCCGCTGATCATAAACATCGTGATCGTGAATTAACCGACATCACTAACTGTGCACAGAGTGTCCTTGTGCTTGTTGTAAACAAACAGAGATCGCTAAGTGAACACCTCCTGCAGCAGCAGCAGCACATACACACTGTACTGCTACAGAGCTAACTGTTAGCCTATTAGCAATTTGCAGACTGGATGCTAAGGAGTTAACATCCCCTCTGGCTCTGTCACTGCAGCTGGGAGAGACTGCTGCAGGAGGAATGTGCCGCTTCAACTCATTCTTACTCTTCTTAATGAGCCACCGGCCCCCGCAGCTCGTTAAGAAGAGCCGAAAAACTGGCTAATGACACTCCAGGCCAACTGTTGGCCGTTGGCCAATGTCGGGCCATTGGTGACCATCTGGAACCATCTGGTTTTTACTGAAGAAGTGGTGTACTTTCAAGAGTTCACTCAGGAACTGTGGTAAAAGCCAACTTCCTAAACTGAGCTGACTTCTGATGATGCCCCCAAAAAAGTGCTGAAGAACACTTAAACCTGTAAAGGTCTCGGGTTCATAGATTAGAAGCCCAAGAGTAAACACACACCAGAGGAAAAAGGTCTCATGCAGGCCTTTTATTAGGTCATAGGTAAAGATATGCAGCACTGGACTCAGACTGACATCACTTTTGCAGGATCCCAGTCAGAATGAGCCTGATTTCTGTAATAATTCACATTTTTATTCCTCTACAGAAGTTGGACTTCTGAATCCTATTGGCCAGTTACCTCTGACATGGACAGGCCAACATCTGTCCAAGTCTCGTTCCAAGGTTTGTTTGTTTTCGTCTCGATATGTGTGTGTGTGTGTGTGTGTGTGTGTGTGTGTGTGTGTGTGTGTTGTAACAGGCGTGTATCTAGCCTAAACAAGATAACATATTGTGAGAACA
Organism: Centropristis striata; assembly: GCF_030273125.1. Taxonomy (NCBI): domain Eukaryota; kingdom Metazoa; phylum Chordata; class Actinopteri; order Perciformes; family Serranidae; genus Centropristis; species Centropristis striata. Next base: position 4,673,184 of record NC_081527.1, on the reverse strand, counting down.
CACTGACCTGTCTCATGCCTGTCTGTGAAGAAGAAAAAACACAGAGCTACAGTGAAGAAAAACTCCGGAAGATAATTCTGACTTTTAACTCAGAATTCAGACATCTAACTCAGAATTCTGACTTTAAACTCAGAACTAAAATATAAGGCTATCTGCCTTCATATCATTTTTCAACTATAATATCACAGGCCCATAACTAATAGTTTAGAACTTATTTTCAGAATGGATAAAAATGTATTTAGATCACTGCCTTACACAAATATCCATGACTTCAAAAAAATGCATGGGAATGTAGAGATGGTATTAGGGCTAAAAACATACAGTGTTGTTTTGTTTTTTTCATTTAAAAAAAAGCACTGTTTTATGTCTTTTTTTAATATAACCTTTATTTCAAATTCATTTTTAGAACATATACAGCCGTAGTGCAGTAACAGAAGTAGCAGGGTAAACAGTACATTAATAATATTTGAGAAACATCTAAATAATACAAAAAAATTGCATAAATAGAAAATGAAAAATAATAATAGTCACAAGTCATATTATCTAAGGTGATATTATCTAAAATTAATATTTTTTTATGAATCATTTTTGTCATTAGTTTTTACCATTAGATGACTTGAAGTCTCTAAATCTGAATCTCTAGTATATATATATATATTTATTTATTTTTTTTATGCGTGTTCTTGCTCCGCCCCTCACACCTCGTGATGTAACCTGGACGTAACCCCGTCAGTACTTGGTGCGCATGCGCGGGGAAGAGAAACGCCTCTTTCGTTTGCAAGCCATGTGGCTGTCGTTGGTAAATAAATAGATCTGCTCGTTTCTAACTGCAATTCTACTCTGAATTTTGTGCACGAACCCTGGTTTAAGCTCCCCGCAGCAGCAACAATGTCGGCGGGTGTGGTGAACCTCCAGGCGCAGGTGGAGTCGGTGCTCGGCGCGCTGGTGAAAGCTGCCACGGTGGAGTTAACCAAGCTGTTCGAGAGCAGATACCGAGCCTCGGCGCTGGAGGTGGATGTGGGCCGCACTGAGGACAGAAAACAACACGAGACACTGGACAGTTTATCCACTGGGGACACGACACGCAGCATCGGCGTGCAAGTAGACGAGGACATTTATTCACCGTCCGAGCTTCCTGGTGAGTTTCTGTGGAGCTTTAACTGCTAGCACTTCCTGTTTACGTCCAGGAGCTTCATGCAGGAAGAGAGTGCACACTAGCTGCTTTAACTGCAGTGCAGATTAGGGAAATTGCAATTTTATGTGCAGGAAACAGTTTTGCTTCATGCATATGCTCATTTAGTTTCTGCACACGCTTTATTTTCATTTGCAACTGTTGCACTGAACTCCTGCAGGGTGATCCCCATTACAAACCTAGTGTAAAGGAATGTCTTAACCCCTCCCCCCTTCTCCACAGGCACCACTTGTCTCCCAGATGGGGATTGTTTGAGGGGAGGCATGATGGAGGAGGAGGAGGAGGAGGTGGTGATGGTGGTGGAGGGTCTCCTTTCATCAGATCTCCTCCTGGCTGCAGAGAACGGCCAAGTTGACCCCGAGTGGTCACCTCTGAAGGAACAGGTCAGTGAGGTTGGAAATAACTTTTGAAGTTTGGACAAGCTTTGTGATTTATGCATTAGAATGTCATTACATCCTGGTTTGTTTAATAGCAGGACGTCATGTTACAGTTGTTTTGGTTGCATGTGTTGCCCAAAGGTGGAGGGAGCTTAGTTGTTTTAACAATACCTGCAACACTAAAGATATGCAAACTTGTTCTGTTTCTTCTTTTTAACAGGTTTTGGCAGAAACTGTAGATATGGTGCAGTTTAGCGGGTTTGAAGCAGAGTCACCAGCAGATAAAGATCCTCAAACTGAAGTTGTTTTGCACGGTAAGACAAACAAACAAAGTCTACTAACTGTAAATCAGATTACAGTCGATTTTTAATCTGTGTGAGTTACTGATTACCTAATGTACAGCAATTAGCTCATATAACACTACGAACATTTTACAAGTGGAAGTTGAAAAGAAAATAGGGATGTGAAACATTCACGGATCAGACGGTACACACTGGACAGACGAAGCTCATTTTTACAGTATTTATCGGCTGAATTATATTTTTATAAAGGTATTTCCTGGAACATGCATTATGCTGTTACTGGAAAAACAGGCAGGTACAGGTAACATTTCCTTGTCATAAATTGTGTGTTGCATAAAAAAGTGTTGCAGTGCATGCTGGGATAGGCTCCACCCTCTAAACAATAACAACGCCTTTGGAAAGTACCGGTGTAATATTCTTTTCAGTCTGCATACCAACACTTGTTACTTGCCAACAAAAAATATTTTCATCCTGGAGACTTCTTGGGGAAGATCTCCGTTTGTCCCAAGCAAATTTTTTTATATTTTTTTTAATCAAGGACAGGACAATGTTCATCTTGAGACCAGTCAGGAACAACTGGTCTTGGGAGATAATGTCAAGAATTGTGTTTTTTAAATTTCCGATTATTTAGAGACTTTTCTGCATCAAGAGATCATTTTTCAAAAGAGAATCTCAATGCCTCTAAGAATCTGCTTCTTTCCCACATCCCTAATGTTTAGCAGGTGTAATGCTTACCTTCATCATTATCTTAGTTTAGTTTACTAGGTGTTCTTAATTGCTAATTAGCACCAGTGGTGGAAAAAGTATTCAGATCCCGTACTTCAGTTAAAGTACTCTGTCAGCTGTGGGACAAACATCCTCCGCAAACCCTGTTTATTGAAAGAAAATTCTATATTTAATTTAATTATTCAAGGTTAATAATATGCTTTATTTTGAATATTCTCCTTGAAAAGAGCTTGATTTTCAATATAATCTGGTGTTTCATCTGCACACTCACTCAAGTTACACTAAGTGTAAACTTAGATATAGTTGCTGTTCCCCATAACATATTTCCTGCTCAGTACAACTGAATGTAAATGTGCTGTCATGATAGATAGATAGATGAAAACAGCAGTTGTATGTGTTCCATATCTGAAAGGGGCTTTATTAAGAGTGAGAACTGAATTAGGTAAGAAAGCTTTTAATTACGCCCCTTTATCATGGAACAATCTGCAAAAATAATTGAAATTGTCTGAGTTGATCACAATTGGTGCACTGAGATTTTCCTTTTAAAGTATTCAATTTAGCACTTATTAGTTAAGTAACAATACTTAAAGCGTTTTCGTGCCATTACAGACACACCTTAACCACAGTAGCTCCTAACAGGACGCTGATTGTTACAACTACCAGCTGTTTGACTCAAACGCATCACTTTGACTCTGGCGAGATCGGTTTGTAATCTTTTGGTATTATAAGAATCCAGCTGCCGAGCAACATAACACGTCTCCACTACAGAACAATAAAGTGGGCAGTTCTACCTGCATATCTTTATTTTCTGTATAAACTGAAAGCAGTTTACCAGAAAAAATGTAAACAAGATGCAATGAGACGCTGTGCTGGAATTTACCACACGTCATAATCAAACATCTTAAACGTTGCAGCTGATTTTTGCTGACTGTAAGAGCCATAATGACAGTGTTCAGAAATTAACTGAAAAATGTTGAAATTATCCTTTAGAGCAGGGGTCTCAAACTCGCGGCCCGCGGGCCAATTGTGACCCTCGTGACGATATTTTGTGGCCCCCACCTTGATATGAAAGTTTAATGTGAGTTTTATATGAATGTCTCTTTACCGTGTTGTGTGTGGAAGGTCCCTTTATTGTGCAAGCTGGAGCTTTGTTTCACTTGTTTCTATGACGACGTTTGCAAAATAATAATAATAATAATGGTAATTTTGTGTCTCTTTTAAAATAATTTTGTGTCTTTTTTTTGTAGTTTTGTGTCTTTTAGTAATTTTGTGACATTTTTTGGTAATTTTGTGTCTTTTTCTCGTCATTTTGTGTCTTTTTTAAAGTAATTTAGTGTTTTTTCAGTCATTTTGTGTCTTTTTCGTAATTTTGTGTCTTTTTTGGTCATTATGATACTGCCTCCAGCGGCCCCCAGGTAATTTGAGTTTGAGACCTTTGCTTTAGATTGTTTGTGATGCGGTCCATTCATGTTTGAATCTTGTAACTTTGTTTTTGCTTTTTTAAGTAAAGATTTTTGAAGATAGTTACCTGGTTAGAAGATTCATTACCACTCAAACTTTTATGCTGAAGGTTTTGCTGAATAGTGAAAATGTCCTTAACCATTATGTTTCCAAGGTTAATAATATGCTTTATTTTGAATATTCTCCTTGAAAAGTGCTTGATTTTCAACATAATCTGGTGTTTCATCTGCACACTCACTCAAGTTACACTAAGTGTAAACTTAGATATAGTTGCTGTTCCCTATAACATATTTTCTGCTCAGTACAACTGAATGTAAATGTGCTGTCTCTGCACATTCTTCACTTAATTTGCACTATGTTGTATATTGTATATTGTTAAATGTCTTTTTATATTAGATTGTTTATTTTTTATCTTTATCTATAAGGGAAATAATTTTGTGTGCAATTTTTGTGGTCGACTGTAACAAAGAAATTTCCCCGCTGTGGGATTAATAAAGTCTAATCTAATCTAATGACAAAAATCCATGACTTTAATGGATAGATGAAAACAGCAGTTGCATGTGTTCCATATCTGAAAGGGGCTTTATTGTAATAAGTCAGATTAGAGCTAAACAAGAAGCTTTCCTGTAAAAGGGTGGAGGGATGTTGAAGTGAAGTGAGAAAAGAAGTGTACAATATAATAAAAAAATGCACCTTCTTGTTTTCAGTCTCTGCAGAGACGTGGACAGAGCCGTTAAAACATGAATCCACTCAAAGCTCTCCAGCTAAACAGAAGCCGCTGGTGGTCCAACCAGACACACGGGACACCTTTCCTGGGGAGAAGATCAAGTTTGTGTGCCCGTTGCTCCTCAGACCAGAGTCTCCGGCCCACAAACCCGAGAGAAGAGAAGAGAAACCGGTCCAGACGGAGCCTCAGCAGGTCTGCGTCAGCACCGCCCAGGGCACCGCCTACAGCCCCTCCCCCGCCGACGGAGCCGTGACTCCGGCTCAGGTCGGCGTTTGGGAACGGATCCAGACGCCGAAGGAGCCGAAGAACAACCTGCACATGAAGCTGAAGCTGACGACTCTGGACCAGAAGCTGAAGCGGCCCTGCGTGGTGCAGCTGGTGGACGTTCTCCGGCTGCCCGAGTCGGAGGCCAAGCTTCAGGACGCTGTCGCCAAACTCCAGGATGAAAGCCACAAAACGGGTTGGCCCGTGCCTAAAGACCTCCGCCGCCACCAGGGCCTCCACACGGGCCACCGCCTCTGCTGCTTCACGCCCTGCGGGGACGGCGTGTGGCAGCTCCAGAAGGTGGTGGCCCACTCCCGGGACGGATACCCCTGCAGCATCTGCGGGAAGACGTTCAAGCACAGGAAGATCCTCAGACGCCACGCCAGGTTTCACACCGGAGAAAAGCCGTACTCGTGCCAGACGTGCTCCAAGTCGTTCGCGCTGAGGAAGAGCCTCCGGCGCCACATGAGGTTCCACACGGGCCAGAGGCCGCACGTCTGCCTGCAGTGCGGAAAAAGCTTCCGCCTGCGGGAGAATCTGAAGGCACACCTGAGGTTTCACACCGGGGAGAAACCGTTCAACTGCACCACCTGCGGTAAGACGTTCAGGATCATAAAGAACCTGGAGAAACACCAGGAGAGTCAGTGTGTCTTCTTTGTGACTTCGTTCAGGACGATAGCCGGTCTGTAGCTGCCAGAGCCGCCGCTTTCTACCTCACACTACAAACACTGCATCACTTTTAACAAAACTGTTGTTTAACATTAAGCAGCCCGGCCTCCTAAAGATGACATTCCCTCGTAAGCCTGTACAAAAAAAATTATATTTTGTTGGACAATATTGTCTTTTTAACACTATTCTCTGCTAGTTAGGGCTGGGCGATATGGACCAAAAGTCATATATCCCGATATATTAAGGCTGAATATCGATATACGATATTTTCTTGACATTTTAATTTTAAGTCAAAGTCCAATATGACATGTCACAAGTAGTTTTATTGAAACATAAATACTGTAAAACAACAGGAGTACCTTCTCAAACTAAACTTCTCAAAACTAAAAATGACATTCCCTTGTAAGCCTGTACAAAAAAAATTATATTTTGTTGGACAATATTGTCTTTTTAACACTACTCACTGCTAGTTAGGCCTAGTTGGACCAAAAGTCGTATCCCGATATATTAAGGCTGAATATCGATATACGATATATATCCTGATATTTTTGTCGCAAAGTGAGAGCAAATGTTCAGTCAAAGCCAAATATGACATGTCACAAGTAGTTTTATTGATACCGTTTATTTAAGTGAACATAAATACTGTTAAACAACAGGAGTACTTTTTAAAAAAAATCAAAGCTCCATAAAGTGCACATTTAAATAAAAAATATCTTAAATAAAAATAACCCATGAAAATAAACAGGCCAATCTTTTCCCGAAATAAATACATTTATATGAGAAAAGAATAACATAACTAAATAACTAAACATGTCAAACATACAAAAATTGTTGAACTATATTGATATATGTGATATGGTCTAATTTCATATCACATTTAAAAATATATGGATATATTTTTTATATGGATATATCGCCCAGCCCTAGTGAGTGTATGGAGGAGCTGAAACTCTGACACAGAGAGAAGAGGAGAGGAAAGAAGTAGCGCTACCAGAAATGAAAGCAAAATGTGTTTTTTTTCTCTGTTCTGCTGCATAACGTACCACAAAAAGTCCCCAGACAGTAATCACATGTCTCTAATAGTTGGGAAACCTGCTGTTTCTATGGGACAATGTTGGCTAAAATGTAACCACAACAGGCGAGATCATACGATAAATGGACGTGATTTTGGTAACTTTTGCTGAGTTCAATAAGTCGCTTATTGTGGTCGGGCTTTTCCCATGCAGTGAAACTGCATGGTGCAGGGGTCTCAAACTCGCGGCCTGCGGGCCAGTTGTGGCCCTCGTGACGATATTTTGTGGCCCCCACCTTGATATGAAAGTTTAATGTGAGTTTTATATGAATGGCACTTTACCGTGTTGTGTGTGGAAGGTCCCTTTAATTACTTTTTTTGGTAATTATGTCTGTTTTTTTGGTCATTCTGTCTTTTTTCTGTCATTTTGTCTCTTTTTTTGGGTAATTTTGTGTCTTTTTAAAATAATTTTGTGTCTTTTTTGGTAATTCTATGTATTTTTTTTGGTAATTTCTTGTCTTTTTTTGTCTTTTTGTCATTTTTTGTCTTTTTTTGTCATTTTGTGTCTTTTTTAAGTAATTAAGTGTTTTTTTTGTCATTTTGTGTCTTTTTTGTCATTTTGTGTCTTTTTTAAGTAATTTAGTGTTTTTTCAGTCATTTTGTGTCTTTTTTTTTTTTAGTAATTTTGTCTCTTTTGGTCATTTTGTGTCTTTTTAAAATAATTTTGTGTCTTTTTTGGTAATTCTATGTATTTTTTTTTTGTCATTTTGTGTCTTTTTTGTCATTTTGTGTCTTTTGGTCATTTTGTGTCTTTTTTTAGTAAATTTGTGTCTTTTTTTGGTCATCTTGAGTTTGAGACCCCTGGCATAGTGCATTCCGTTTCGAAGGAGTTGTATATTTGTCCTGTGTTTGGAATCAAAATCTGCAGATTTCTACCCAGATTTGGGTTGATTTGAACCCAAACTAAACCTCAGCAGACTTTTACAGTGTTTAAAACTGTGCCTGTAATCTGAGAGAGAAACATTTTCGGCTCAAAACATGATTTATGTTTGGAATTTTGTCGTTTGGGAACATAATGTTAAGGAGACAGGGCTGCATTTACATAATAAAAGTTGAAGCTATGAGAGAAACCGAAGCCATGATCCATATTAAGTCCTGACGCTAAAAACAAACCAGAAAGCTTGTATTTAAATGTGAAGAGGAGGAGAGGATGGTGCTGTGTTTTGGGGCATTGTGTGTTTTTTTTAGAAATGTATACTACTGATTGTTTTGTCTTCTTTGTTTCTTATTCCTTTTTTTGTTTTTGCCTCTTTTGATTTAAGGGACCAGTCATGTAACCAAAACAGTGTAAAATGTGTAGAACTACTTGATGCATTAAACTTTCCTCTACTAGCACCTGTAAGCAGGTAAACTACATAAAAAGCTGGAGATTGTGTCTTGCAGATGGGTTGGAGAGCATTAATACATTTTATGGGTTTATGGGTGCAAATAGAAGATATCAGGTTGTTTAGTCAGACAAACAGATCGTCCCTGCCAACTGTTCCTGTGTCATGGCTGTATCAGAGTCCAACTGATGTTTGTTTCTGATGTATTTACACGTTTTATGTTATTCCTTTTTTACTTTACACAGTCTGTCTTTTTATAAAAAAAGTGTTAGATTTTTTTATACATGTTATAATTACTGAATGTATCTTTTCTTTCATGACCTCGATGTGAAGGACTAACATGCTGATTTTTTAAGATATCTGGCTTTTAGTATTCAGACTATTTGGAATGACAATAAATGTATATATGGCCAAACACAAACATAACCAGTTTTAAACAGGTTATGTTTATGATTAATTGCAGATATTCTACACTGGCTAATGTCTGCTTTCATCTTTTTAAACTTCTGATTCTTCTGATTAATAAAAAAAAAAACATTTTTGTGACACACAGATCATGACACAGATTATTTTGTTGTGGGAAAGGCGGTGGTGGAAGAAGTATCCAGATCCTTTACTGCAGTAAAAGTACTAATACCACATTGTGAAATTACTCCACTACAGTAAAAGTCCTGCATTCAAAACTTACTGAAGTTAAAGTACAAAAGTATCATCATCAAAATGTACTTAAAGTATCAAAAGTAAAAATACTATATATTTGATTATTTGTAATGGTGCATTTTTATGTTATTTATTTCTTTTTTATGCATGTTTATTTTCATTTTGTAAAGGTGAGACTCACACCTTTACAGACTTACATTTAATCCTTGAAACAGTCTAATCACTTTAAACTGATCATGTATTTCATGTTACCTGAAAAGAAACTAAAGCTGTCAGCTACACGTAGTGGAGTAAAACTATAAAGTATTATAAATTGGAAATACTCAAGTAAACTACAAGTACCTCAAAATTGTACTGAAGTACAGTACTTGAGTAAATGTACTTAGTTACCTTCCACCACTGATAAAAAGGTTTACAGCTTAATTGATATTAAGTGATCAGTTATATATACATTTCAAAGCACCTTCAGACTTTTTTTTGGCAGAGAACTTATTTTCAGAACAAGATTAATTAAATAGTGGTGGTAGAACTTGTATTCAGATTTTTTATTAAGTAAAAATAATAAATGTATATAAATGTAAAACCATAGTTTAAATATTTTATTATAAATATAAGTTGATGTCATACCATAGCTAAAGCAAAAGTAGTCATTGAACTCATGCAGAAAGTCCCTGGATGCAGCTGAAAACGGCTAATATTTACTACTTTATATTCTACTGTGTATCTTCCAGTGGTGGAAGAAGTATTCAGATCTCTGACTTCAGTAAAAGTACTAATACCACACTGCAGAATTACTCCACTACAGTAAAAGTCCTGCATTCAAAACTTACTGAACGAGAAGTACAAAAGTATCAGCATCAAAATGTACTTAAAGTATCAAAAGTAAAAGTACTCGTTATGCAGAATGAACCCACTCAGACTGTTTTATATATTCCAAATATATTATTGGATTATTGTTGATGTTTTATGTAAGCAGTGTTTACTTTTCTCAAGATAGGGCTATTTTAACTACTCAATATACTGTTATGAGGTTTAATTTAAAAAAATGTCCCTTCACCTTAAATTGATCATGTTCTTCATGTTAAATATTGACCTGAAAAGGAACTAAAGCTGGCAGCAAAATGTAGTGAAGTAAAGTACAATATTTGCCTCTAAATGTAGTGAAGTAGAAAGTTACATAAAATGGAAATATTCAAGTAAAGTACAAGTACGTCAAAATTGTACTTAAGTACAGTATTTGAGTAAATGTACTTAGTTACATTCAACCACTGGTAGATTCATATATAATCATATATCGCAATTTGTTGTTGATTTTGTTTGTAATAATATTACAAACTGTAAAAAATATATGTGTAGGAATATAAAGCTTCCGAAACGTAGTGGAGTAGAAGTCTTACATAAAATGTAAATAAGTAAAAAATCCCCAAAATTAATTAAATTGTACTTTTAAGTAGTAAGTAGTAAAATACTTGAGAACGTATTTGTACTTAGTTTAATTTTGATGTAATTTAAATATATATATATATATATATATATTTAATATAACCTTTATTTCAGCAGGGTAAACATTACTTTAATATTTGAGAAACATCTAAATAATACAAAAATAAATACATGAATAGAAAATGAAAATAATAACAATAGTAGTGAAATAATAATAATAATAATATATTATAGCATTATCTCACAGTTTTGATAGCTTTCTTGTTTTTAGCATTAGATATTGACTTGAAGAACATCTCCAGTTATTCATAAAAACACAAAAGAAAAGTTTCACTTTGGCAAATTTACATTTATGGATGTAAAATTTAGGATTATAATTAGATTTATTAAATAATGTTCTTTTTCAACTGAAATGTTGCTCATTTTAAAACCAAAAAGTACATCTTTTTTTTTTTACCACCAGGGTTCCCATCATGCTTTGCGTGATGTAAACAGGAAGTGCGTCGTTGCCATGCAGTCAGTTCGTTAGTTACACTCATAGACTGGTTACACTAGCTCCGGGTTGGTTACAGTAAATTATGATTTATACAGTATAACAACAAACTAAAAATTCATGAGAGAACCTATGACGCCGTTTTCTCGCTGAATATTATTAACATTTCAGCGGATTTACGTCATGAAAAGTCATGCTAAATGAGCTGTTAGCAGGTTTGTTTTGTTTCGGTTGTAACCATAGTTACATAGAAGCGTTAGCTTCATGCTAAGATAACGTTACATTAGCTTAAAGTTGTTCCAGCTGATGAAGGAGATCTTTCCTCTGAACATGGAGGAAACGTGGCGGACACATTAAGTAAGTAAACACGCTTTATTTTATTGAGGCAAACTTAAAGCGACTTCTGACGCTGATTTTTCATTTTTTGTCGCCCAGCAAAGGTTGAAAATGTCGATAAGTTTAAAGCTCTTTAGGGGAAAAAAGAAAAAACACATTTATTCACTAAGTTAAATAGACAGTATTTCATTGGTTGCCCGTTGAAACTCTGACACAGAGAGCAGAGGAGAGGACAGAATAATAATGATAACAATAACAATAATAATAAAAAATACCTTTATTTATATAGCACCTTTAAAAACAGCGTTCACAAAGTGCTTTGACAGAACAAGCATTAATAAAACTGCAAAAATAAGAAACCAAAAAAGAAGAAATTAAAAAAAAAAAAATATATATATATACATAGATAGATAGATAGATAGATAGATATACTTTATTTATCCCAAGCTGGGAAATTACAGTATATATAATATAAATAAATATAATATAAATATACACTTATATATATACACACATACCACACAAGTTAGAAAGACCAACATCACATGAATGTATACAGGTGATATTATCTAAAAAAATATATTATTTGTACGCAAAATGTGTCTTATTGTTTTTTTTGTTCTGTTTCGGTGCTGTATAAAACACCACAAAAAAAAAAAATTCCCTAGACATTATTCACATGTCTTTTAATAGTTGGAAAAACCTTGCTGTTTCTATTGCAGAATGCTAAAATGTTGGTGACATTCTTATGTTTGAAAAATAAAAACATTTATATCTTGTTCACCAATGCTACCTATACATCAGAAGACTTTGAAAAGAGTTTAGAGTTTTTATTCCCAGCCTAGTCTCACACTGAGATTTCAGACAGACTGTGAATCTTGCAGGGTAACAATTTACAAGACTACAACTAGATTCTTTTATCCGTTTTTTCCTACCATGCATTTTTTCCCATCATGCTCTTAGTAAAAACTGACTAAATGGAGGAGAAGCAGTAGACAACAGACAATACGGTCATTGGTTGCATTACATCACTAAGTTTAATATAGTTGTGTATCTGCTCCTCAGCCATGGTACACCCACACAGGTGTTTTCTCTTAATCTGACCTTGAGGAGGAACCCACAGGTGGAACCAATAATTATGTATCATGTAACAGTTATAAGTCATGAGGACTTTGAACACTTTTAATGATTAGTCGATCATTTGTCTTCTCTGTTGATAATTGACTACATAGAGGTCAGTGACTAAAAAAAGACGCCACAACAAATTCCAGGTTTAGTCAAGCCACAAAAAACACTCATAATCAGCGGTGGAAAAAAAGTATTTAGATCCCTTACTTAAGTAAAAGTACTAATACCATGCTGTGAAGTTACTCTACTACAAGTAAAAGTCCTGCATTCAAAACTGACTGAAGTAAAAGTGCAAAAGTATCAGCATCAAAATGTATTTAAAGTATCAAAAGTAAAAGTACATATTATGCAGAATGAACCCACTCAGATTGTTTTTAAAAATATATTCTAAATATATTAGATTATTTGTATTGATGCACTTATGTAAGCAACATTTTAATTTTGTTAAGATATGACTTAGTTTAACTATGTAAAATAGGTCTACTGTTTTGAGGTTTAAAATGTTTAATCATTTTATGTTTTTATGTTAAATCTCGACCTGAAAAGTAACTAAAGCTGTCAGCTAAATGTAGTGGAGTAAAAAGTACAATATTTGCCTCAAAATGTAGTGAAGTAGAAGTATAAAGTTACATAAAATGGAGATATTATAGGTAAAGTACAAGTACTTCAAAACTGTTCTTAAGTACAGTACTTGAGTAAATGTATTTTGTTACATTCCATCACTGCTCATAATCCGAACATTTTTGCTTTTGTAATCCTGTATTCAGCCTGAATCTTGGATTACAATTTTTGCTGATTTATTACACACTGAATGTGAGTGTTTGGATGGAAATAGTCGAAACGTTTGTTATCATACCTTGCACCAAAAGTAAAAATGTATTTTTTGTTTTGCAGTTTGTTTGCAAATCTGCAACACAACACACAGTTTTGTTACATTAGACACTTTGCTCAAACTTCTCAATCTCTTTTATATTATTGAAAACACTCCTGACATGGGCAACAAGAGCACATCCACACACATGAAAACAGCCGGACACTAACTGGACACCAATACTCCTAAATCATGACCCCCATTATGATTTTAATTAAAAATTAAGAATTGATCAAAATTAGCTTTCCATTTCAATTTTTTAAATCAAAAGAATGATCAGCAAAATTGAGGGTTTAAAGCAACATATTTTATTGGTTACGCTGATAGATTTCTTTGTGTTTTTGTTGGTGTTGTAGAAGCAATGGCAAAAAAATAAGCTTTGTATTTTTTTCTAAAGCAGCTCTCTGTTTGTGTAGATGTTCTGTACAGGAATAATCTTTCATAGAAGCCTGTTAGAGAAAATATAGTATAGGAAGCACTACAGACATCGGTTCTGCTTTAAAAGAGTCATTTTGAAAAAGGGTTGTTCAAGTACAAGTTACTTTATTTGTACCCAGAGGCAGATTTTGTTTGCAGTATAGAGTCCTCATACACACACACAAAAGAGGCACATATCATACATCATTCAACTTAAGACAGTGGGAGTTAAGAAATGGCAAGTTAAATAAAAATAAAATTAAATAAAATTAAAAATGATCAAAATTTCTTACAGGTCCAGACTATACTTAGATATTGATGTGAACTAAAATACGAATAGCAAAAAAAGAAGACGGAAAAATAAAAACAAAATAAAACAGCAAAATAAAATAAAACTTGTTTAGGTTGTAAAAACGTAGATAAAGGTTAAAATGTATATATAGAAATAGTAAATACATACATAAAAGCAACAATAAATAAATAACCACCCGTGCAAAGCATAGCTATGAATTGTTCCTCAGTGTAATGGCTGCAGGGACAAAACTGTTCTTGTGTCTTTTTGTTCTCCACTGCGGTGTAAGAGCTTTTGATTGCAGTTTCATGTTAAAATAGAGGTGAGGTGTTTATCTGTAGGTGTTTATCTCCATTAGTTGTGTCCCATTTAGCTTGCGTGTGGTGTTTTTACACACTTCCACAACGAGTGTGTGAGCCAAGTTACTCTGGAGCCTCCTCCTCTTAGGCCACGCCCACCAGGAAGCACAAATATAAACTCAGCAATGCTTTCACTTTAGGCAATGTGTGTACGGAAGATAGCAGACAAGCAGCACTGCAGGCGTTACTCAGCTAAAGCTTTAAAGGTAGGAATGATTTTAGTGATTAGCCATGAAGTGGACGTGTTAAAGCTCATACACTAAACAGCAGCGTTCACAAAGCCAGCAAACTAAGTGCTGCTCAGTTAACTCCTTCCTGTCTGCTCTTCTCATGCTCACTGCCACTCTGTGAAGAAAAAAGGCACCAAGAAGATGGAAGATGGAGAGAAGACAAAGCTGGAGGAGATGCTGATGTGCCCAGTGTGCCAGGATATCTTTAAGGACCCCCGGCAGCTGCCCTGTGGACACAGCATGTGTATGGGCTGTCTGGAAAACATGATCGATCACTCCTCAGACGCTCCTTTCCGTTGTCCGGACTGCAGGGCTCATTTTGGACCCGTCTTCGGGGTGCAGAAGAGCTACACGCTGAGCAGCATCGTAGAGGACTTCAGAGTGATCAGGAGGAGGATGGTACGTCCTAAAATCACTTATTATTAACCTTTATTTTATCGTGACCCACTCAGATTGTTTATTATTGTATTGATGCATTTATGTAAGCAGCATTTTTTTTAAACATACAGTACAGGCCAAAAGTTTGGGCACACCTTCTCATTCAATGCGTTTCCTTTATTTTCATGACTATTTACATTGTAAATTCATCAAAACTATTAATGAACACACATGGAATTATGTACTTAACAAAAAAGTGTGAAATAACTGAAAACATGTCTTATATTCTAGTAAACAAAGGGTGGTTACTTTGAGGAATCTAAAATACAAGACATGTTTTCAGTTATTTCACACTTTTTTTGTTAAGTACATAATTCCATATGTGTTCATTCATAGTTTTGATGCCTTCAGTGAGAATCTACAATGTAAATAGTCATGAAAATAAAGAAAAACGCATTGAATGAGAAGGTGTGTCCAAACTTTTGGCCTGTACTGTATATTTATTGGTTTTTGTGTTAATATAACAACATCCAACAATCAAAACTTCTTCATTTTTCTTTCATTAGAAGATAAAGTACATAGATCTGGATAAATACCTAAAATACATGACTTAGGGCAAAAAGGTACAGGGGAAGTTGTGATCTGAGAAATATACTTCAACGCTGAGCTCCAAAATGTTTTAATCTCTTCACATTTCCATAAACAGTGATATATGTAAGCAGCATTTTAATTTTGTAAAGATATGACTCAATTTAACTATGTAAAATAGACCTACTGTTTTGAGGTTTATATAATATCTAATCACTTTAACTTTATCATGTTTTATGTTAAATCTTGATCTGAAATGTAACTAAAGCTGTCAGCTAATTGTAGTGGAGTAAAAAGTACAATATTTGCCTCAAAATGTAGTGAAGTAGAAGTATAAAGTTACATAAAATGGAGATATTATAAGTAAAGTACAAGTACTTCAAAACTGTTCTTAAGTACAGTATTTAAGTAAATGTACATTCCATCACTGCTCATAATCCGAACATTTTTGCTTCTGTAATCCTGTATTCAGCTTGAATTTTGTATTACATATTTTGCTGATTTTTTTACACACTGAAAGTGAGTGATGGAGGAAATAATCAAAACGTTTGTTATCATACCTTGCACCAAAAGTAAAAATGTATTTTCTGTTTTGCAGTTTGTTTGCAAATCTGCAACACAACAAACACAGTTTTGTTACATTAGACACTTTGCTCAAACTTCTCAAATTCTTTTAAATGATTGAAAACACTTGTAATAAAAAAGCAAAACACTCCTGAAATGGGAAACACACACACATCCACACACATGAAAACAGCCGGACACTAACTGGACACCAATACTCCTAAATCATGAACAATATTTGGGTGATTCTCATGAAGCCAGTCTAAGTTCTGTCTGTGAAGATTATAAGGACATACTTTATTAAACTAAATATATTTCACTTTAATATGAATGAACAATATAGCAAAATATAACAATATACATTGTTTTGTGCTAAAATAATATTTTCTATATTTTTTAACATATTTATGATTCACAAATTCATTACTGTAATGCATCCAGATAAAAATGTCATGGTTTCCCCCACACTTGTATACAATAAATATTTAATAAACTTTATAAAAATAAATAAACATTTGTTTAAAAATGTATGATTAAACAGAATATAATCAAACAATGGTTTTTAACAATGTGTAAAAAACAAAATCTGAATGAAAATTGGTGAGAAAAAATGGTTAAATGTTACGGTAATGATAGAATTGTTTGCATTAAAATATGTGTATATTTGAATAAAATGCATGTTGGTGATACCAGCTACTCTTGAGCATATTTAAGTGCTTGCCAAAGGAAAAAAAATAGCTTTTGTTATTTTTTTAATTTAAAAATATGTTACGGTAATGAATTTTGTCGCTCACAGTGTCTCTAAAAATGTCAGAAAATACCTTAAATTCTTTCAAACAGATTATAAATTCATATTTAACAGTGACTTTAGATTGTATAGGTTATAAAGGGTCAAAGAAAATATGTATTAAATGCTCTTGGATTTTTGCTCTGAGCTGCACCATGTTCATGTTCAGTTTTTCTGCTGCATCTACCTGGAACATCTTACAACATTCACTCAAACTCAACACAATTATAACTATGGGCCAGTTTAAAACTATGATAATCAATAACTCTGCCTTTCACTGTAACTGTTTTTAATGTTTTTGCATGTGTTTTGTCTGTACTGCTTCGTGTTTTCTCTGTACTTTCGACGTCATTGCAAATGAGGGGTTGCCCTCAATGATTCCTCGAGAAAATAAATAAAGGATAAATGAAAATGAAAAAATCCGTTTGTACTTTGTAAACAGGAAGTTCAGAGGAAAATCGTGTACTGCGACTGCTGCCCGGAGAAAGCGACCCCGGCCTTCAAGACGTGTCTGAAGTGCGAGGTGTCTCTGTGCAGAAAACACATCAAGGACCACCAGGAGCTGCCGGTGTTCACAGGACACCCCTTGGTGGAGCCTCTGGGGGACCTGCAGGAGAGGAAGTGTCCGCAGCACAACGACCAGGTGCTGAAGTATTACTGCAACACGTCGGGACGCTACGTCTGCAACATGTGTTCCCTGCAGAGCAAACAGAACCACCAGACCACCGAATCCTACGCCGTCCTCAGGAGACAGCTCACTGTGAGTCCTCACAACACGGTTTTACACCGAGGTTACTATATTCAATTCAATTCAATTTCAATTCAATTCAATTGGCTTTATTGGCATGACGTAACAATGTATATATTGCCAAAGCAAGCATCAGAAAAAAAGATAACAAGATAAGGAAAGCAATATTTACAATAAATTATTATAATTCTGTTATTCATTTTAAATGAAAAGAAAAACTAATAGCAATAAAAGAAAGCAATATTTACAATCATTGAATTACAATCAACATATAATTTAACATAAAATAAAAAATAAAAACAAAACAAGCTGTGTGTCACTCAGGCAGAAACATAGAGTGCTGCTAATCTAATCTAGAGCTCTGTGACTCTTCCCCGAGGAGGAGCGGCAGTTTTTCCTCATCTGACCATTTTAAAAAGTTATTATAGTTAACGAAAACTAACCAAATAACTAAAACTAGAATTTTTCAGAAATTTTATTGAGTAGGATAAACCCCTTGAGAGGAATCCTCTCGTTTTCGAGGGGTCCTAAAGTACATTACAAAACAAAACACTCAACAATTTACAGACACACAACAACAAAGACAACAGGCATCAACACAAACAGAAGAAATGAACACAACCTCTCAATGGCCACAAGTTGGACATAAAATTAGCCTAGTAAAACTGAAAGAAGTCACATGATATTAATGTAAATTGAAATTGCAGTGTTACAAAAAATAAAATAAAATAAATAAATAAGTAAAAAATTGACATAATGTTATCTGAAACATGTGCAGTTTTGCAGAATTGAAAAAAACATTTTCCTTAACAGAAATAAAAATAAAAACAAGTTTTTTAAAAACCATAACTAACTGAAACTGTATTTTGTGGTTACAAAACTAACTAAAATTAACTAAAATTATAGTGAAAATGTCCTTCGTTTTGTCAACTTTTTTCATCCGTAAACCTTTTTGGTTGATATGAAATCTATTTAATCTATCTGGTTTTATGACTTAATAAACTTATTGGGGCTGAGATGGATCAGACAAAGGAAATAAAGGAAACATTTATTGTGACTTTTTTAAAAATCTGGCACCCAACAAATACCCCATTACAAAAAAACTAAAACTAAAAAAAACTAAACTAAAACTAAGCATTTTCCAAACAATAAAAACTAATTAAAACTAGCAAACTCACTCTAAAAACTCATTAAAACTAACTGAATTTGAAAACAAAAAATCACAACGAAATTAAAACTAAAACTGATGAAAAATCCAAAACTATTCTAACCTTGTTTTACACTTTATTACACAGGAGAAATCTTGGTTTCTCTCTGTCATAAGAACCATCAGGTTGGCTCAGGGAGAGTTTCTTGTAAACTGAGTGGGGATTACCATCATAGAAGGGAGATTCTTGTTGCTACGTGCAGAGAAACAGGATTTTCTGGTTCTGACAAACTGAGTATTACTTTCACCTTCAGCCCTTATTTATACAGTCTATGATTTATGCTGGGCTTACACCAGAATATTTCCCAGACAGTCCCAGACTAAAAGCTGAAAGTCTTTAGTAAATCTATGAGTTTTACTGGAGTCATCTCCATCTTTAGTTTAACCCTGTAAAACCCCCCAAAAAAAGTATGTTTTAGTAAGTTTTTACGGAAATGTTGAAATATTGCAACATTGGGCTTAATGGGGAACAGATCTCCTGTTTTTCCACTCATTGTCTGAACAACAATACAGAACTAAGGATTCATTTGAAGGGTTTTGCTTTTGCCAAACCAGTAAATAACATGAATAATAATCTCAGTCATGTTGTTATGAAGAGTTATGAACTTTGACATTATAGTATTTACATTATTTACATTTATTTGCAGTGATAGTCCCAGAAGCAGTTCTTGTCCTCTGAAAAACAGAGGCAGACATCACACTTGCTGCATTGGGTACCAAAAAAAAAGAAAAATTAGTGTTTTTTTTTGGGGATAACCAAAATTGTTGTAATTCTGCAACACTGGGTCTTACAGGGTTAAGGTAGTAATCTGCTCTGTTTCATATCAGTCTTTTCCTAGTCTTGGTTTGTCTCAGTGATGTAACACAACATGGTTTTATTCATAATGATTTTGGTTATTATTAAGAATGCTTCATCCATGACTGTCGATGTTAAAATGACCAGAAAAAGGACACATAATTATCGAAATAGACACAAACTGACCAAAAATAGACGTAAACATGATCAAAAAAGACACAAAATGACCAAAAAAAGATGTTAAAATGATCAAAAAATACACAAAATGACCAAAAATAGATGTACAATTTATCAAAAAAGACACAAAATTACCCAAAATATATGTAAAAATGACTAAAAAAGATGGGGAAAAAGTAAGTCATGGAAAAAAGTGGTTCCAGACTGGCCAGTAAAACCAGTAAAACCACTTCCTCAGGAAAAAGGAACATCACAATAATGCCTCAATAAAAATCTAGTGATGTCATATATTTAGATGTTTCTTAGTAAAGAGAAAAGTAAAGAGACCCAGTTAAAATGCATCAATAAATGTATACATAAAAGAGTAATAAATAATGGATGATTAATGTTTGATTAACTAAATTAAAGTTGATAGAGCTGACACATATAAGTATTCAATTAAATCAATTATAATTAAATAGGACATAAATGTATATGATGAATTCATTTCTAAATGTTCCTTTCCTTTATTCTTCCTTATATCTATTTTTACTGTAAAATAGTCAACTTTTCATGTGATAAAAACAGAAACCCTGTTTCAGCTTTGTGAGGGGCATTTTGTGGCGTCTTCTCTTCTTTTTGTTGTTGTTGTTGTTGTTGTTTTCAACACAAACAACTGAGTCACACACTAGAGCAGCTGGAGCCAAAAGCTAGTGATGTCCAAATGAAGCTTCATGAACCATTTTCTATATTTTCTGAGCCAACTAGATGGTGCTCTCTATCCAAAAAATGGTTAAAAGCACATTGAATTAGCCTTTATTGAGCATTTATCTTTAAACCAAGAACGCCATCTAGTGGGGTCAACAAATATAACTAATGGTTCATGAAGCTTCATTTGGACATCACTACCAAAAGCTGCTTCTCCTCCATTTAGTCAGTTTTTACTAAGAGCATGATGGAAAAACTGCTAAAAGAATCTAGTTGTAGTCTGTAAATAGTTTCCTGCTAGATTGACAGTCTGTCTAAAAGCTCAGTGTGAGACTAGAAACTCTGAACTCTTGTCTTTAGATGGGAGCTGATAGTTTTCCAGGAGTCTTTTCCAAATCTTTTCAGTCTTCTGATGTATCGGTAGTATTAGCCGTATCATGCTGTACAGAAAAGACCCACAGAACTTTAGCGTTGATCTCAGAGTTTCCAAAGATACCACTTTTGTCAGACTGAACTTTTTAAAAATGTGTTTAAAATGGTGCACAAAATATCTAGAATATTCTCATTTAATGGAACTGTGCAGCCAGAAAAAGCATAATTCTTGGGCTTAACTATTTTACTTCATATAGCTTCATAAAGCTGATGCATAATATATATATATATGATACTGTCTGAAAGTGAAGAATAAGATCTTTCTTCCAACTAAATAATGAAAAATAAAAGAACAACTGGATGTTAAGAGGTTTCAAGCAGAACTGTGTGTGTTCCTGACATAGGGTACTTTTGGAGACACGTTTCAGAATAAAAACCTGTTAATATAATAAAACATTTTCCATGGTTTTCTTGATAATGATTTTGGTTATTATCATCAATAAAACCATGTTAAATGTCTAGAAATCAGCTCTTAAATTAAACTCTGAGACATTTTTGTTAGTTTTTGTGAGACAGTTGTTATCATTATATTTGTCCAAACAAATAGTACCTTTAGTTGTACCAGGCATTAAAATGAACAAGAAATTGAAGAAAACAAGGGTCTAATCATTTTTTCCATGACTGTAGGTACTGGCTCTGAACAGGCCCTTGAACTGCCTTGGTAGAAAAGCGCTATCAGTGGTGTGTGTGTCAATTAAATAGTCTCTAATGTGGCCCAGGACGCTGGATTACCCAGACACATCGTAACATCAAGTCTGAACCAAGGTTATAATAGTTTTGGATTTTTCATTAGTTTTAGTTTTAATTTCGTTGTGAATTTTTGTTTTCAAATTCAGTTAGTTTTAGTTAGTTTTAAGAGTGAGTTTTCTAGTTTTAGTTTAGTTTTTATTTTTTGAAAATGCTTAGTTTTAGTTTAGTTTTTATTAGTTTTAGTGTTAGTTTTAGTTTTTTTGTAATGGACTATGTGTTGGGTGCCAGATTGAAAGTGGTCATAATAAATTTTGCCTTTATTTCCTTTGGTTTATCATCTCAGCCCCAATAAGGTTATTAACTGTTTTGAATTTTGGTTCTAGTGTAAACATCCCAGTCTCAGTAAACATATTCACCATGTGTGACATGTTCAAATAGAAACACTGAATTATGAATGAAAAAAGTTGACAAAAACGAAAACTAAGGACATTTCCACTATAATTTTAGTTTTATTTTATTTCAGTTAACGAAAATGTTTTTTCAATTCTAGTTTTCGTTATTTCGTTAGTTTTCGTTAACTGTAATAACCTTGGTCTGAATGGGGCCTGAGTCTGTGTCATGTCTCTAAAAGTGACTTAAGTGTGTGTGTGTGTGTGTGTGTGTGTGTGTGTGTGTGTGTGTGTGTGTGTGTGTGTGTGTGTGTGTGTGTGTGTGTGTGTGTGTGTGTGTGTGTGTGTGTGTGTGTGTGTGTGTGTGTGTGTGTGTGTTGAACAGGAGGACATAGACGAACGCTTCAACATGCTCAAGGAGCAGATTGGAGAATCGAGCGGAGCGATAAAAACACTGCAGGAAGACCTCCGCCGAGAAGTAAACTCACTTTATCCATTCTGGATTCTCATGTTTTCTGTTTGTTTCAACTCTTTTCTGATCTGATCTGTGTTTTCCTTCAGCAGAAAGTGAATTCTAGCTACTCGTCTCTCAACACGGTGACAGCCGTGCTGCTCTGTCTGTGGTTCATCGTTCTGTATTACGGTGAGAGAAGCTCCAGTATCTGCTTCATCATGTCTGAGACACACTGACTGATGTTTGTTTGTTTGTTTGTTTGTCTCAACCAGCCTACAACTACGCTGTAGAGAACCAGGCGCTGAAAGAAGCTCTGGACAAGCAGCACAGCCACGCTCACCACATCTACTCCACCATCGCAGGTAAGAGCTTCACATCACAACACACACACAGTGTGACCATATTTTGTGGGCCCCACCTTGATATGAAAGTTTAATGTGAGTTTTATATGAATGGCACTTTACTGTGTTATTATCTGCCGTGTTGTTGTTACCGGAAGAAGTGGAAATGTTATGTGATGTAATTTTGTGTCTTTTTTTTTTGTAATTTTGTGTCTTTTTCTAATAATTTTGTGTCTTTTTTTGGGGTAATTTTGTGTCTTTTTTATGTAATTTTGTGTCTTTTTTTGGGGTAATTTTGTGTATTTTTTTTTTGTAATTTTGTGTATTTTTGGGTTATTTTGTGTATTTTTTTTGGTCATTTTGTGTCTTAGTAATTTTGTGTCTTATTTTTTTTAGTAATTTTGTGTCTTTTCTTTAGTAATTTAGTGTTTTTTCAGTCATTTTGTGTCTTTTTTTTAGTAATTTTGTGTCTTTTTTTGGGCCATTTTGTGTCCTTTTTGGTAATTTTGTCTTTTTTTAGTATTTTTTTGTCTTTTTTTCTGTCATTTTGTGTCTTTTTTAAGTAATTTTTTTTTCTGTCATTTTGTGTGGGTTTTTTTTAGTAATTTTGTGTCTTTTTTTGGTCATTTTGTGTCTTTTTTAAGTAATTTATTATTTTTTTCTGTCATTTTGGTTATTCTTTTTTAGTCATTTTGTCTTTTTTTGTCATTTTGATACTGCCTCCAGCGGCCCCCAGGTAATTTGAGTTTGAGACCCCTGCTTTAGAGGATTATGTCTTTTAAATACAAACTATGAGTTACTGTATTCTGTAACAGTTTCAGTTTCAACTGGTGACATTCTGAATACAGGAACAGTCAGTTTGTGGTTGTTTTGGTGTGTTTTGTCAGCAGGATTACAGAACAAACTGCCGGCCTGTTTTTCATGAAAATAAAAAGTTGTAATATGGGTCAAAGACATGCAGGTTTAATTTCCAAAATATCAAAGTATTCCTTCAATAGCCTGATGAATCATATAGTAAAAAAATCTTTATCTCCATTTGCTGAGCACCAACAACTACAGGTGCATCTCAATAAATTAGAATATCACAGAAAAATGTATTAATGTCAGAAATTCAATTCAAAAAGTGGAAATAACACATTCTATAGATCCATTACACACAGAATGAAACATTTCATGTCTTATTTTAAATTCCTTGTTATTATAATGATTATAGCTTACATTTAATGAAGACCTAAAATTCAGTGTCTCAAAAAATTTTGAATATTACAAAAAAATACAGATTTTAAAAAGTATGTTTAATATGGAAATGTTGGCCTCTGAAAAGTATGTCATCTATATGACTCAATATTTGATTTGAAGTACTGGAAATTGACTTTTCCATCATATTCTGATGTATTGAGATGATCCTGTAAATCACAGATATACCAATAATTAATTCTGTGACACTTTATCAACAACACAATTAAAGCCAACTATTATCTGGTGTGGTGCCTCACACACAGGGCAACATGTTTAATCTTATCTTCTTTTTTTTTTTTGTCTTTTAATTTCCACAGAACATTTGCTCGATCATCCAAAGAAGAGCCAAACATCTCCAGACACAGAAGATCAAGGTAGAGAAGCCGTCATATGAAACTTTGGGATGGAAACTCTGGATTTACCCTCATCTAATGCTCCGACATGGAAGATGAGAAAAACAATAAAAACTGTCATTTTTCACTATTGTTAGACTTTTACTTTTATTTCAGCATGTTCACGTCATTATTAATATCACGATTTCTTACTTTTATTTGAGGGAGCGCCTGAGAGAAAGCTGGATGAAGTGTTTACCAAGGTTATCATAGTTTTGGATTTTTTTTTGTGAATTTTTGTTTTCAAATTCAGTTAGTTTTAGTTAGTTTTTAGGGTGAGTTTGCTAGTTTTAGTTAGTTTTTATTTTTTGGAAAATGCTTAGTTTTAGTTTAGTTTTTATTAGTTTTAGTTGTTTTGTAATGGGGTATTTGTTGGGTCCAGATTCAATAAGGTCACAATAAATGTTTCCTTTATTTCCTTTGTCTGATCCATCTCAGCCCCAATAAGAAAAAAAGTTGACAAAGACGAAAACGAAGGACATTTTCACTGTAATTCTAGTTAGTTTTGTAACCACAAAATACAGTTTCAGTTAGTTATCGTTTTTAAAAAAAACAAACACTCGTTTTTATATTTATTTCAGTTAACAAAAATGTTTTTTCAATTTTAGTTTTCGCTATTTCATTAGTTTTCGTTAACTATAATAACCTTGGTGGTTACATTGCCACAATATCCCAGATTCTGAATGCTCCTAACTAGAACACTTCAATAATAACACACACACACACACACACACACATATATATATGTTTACATATTATATACTATGTTATGTGTGTATGCACACCCTGCACAGGCTAAGTATATGAAACATTGCTATGTTATTATTACTACTATTACTATTATACTATTATTATATACATATGCAGTTAGTGCCATTACTATTATTACTATATACTGTGATAAACTACTATTATTATATTGCCCTTATTGTTATTATTATTATTATTCATAAAAAACGTGACACATTTTAAGTGATTAGACTTAAAAAAAAAATACCCTCATATATCAGTATATTAAGTAGTTAAAATGAGTCCTATCTTTACTAAATTAAAATGCTGCTTATATAAATGCATCAATAATAATATGAAATAATATATTTGGAATATATTTAACAATCAGAATAGGGCCAGTCTTTCTCTTTTGATACTTTAAACCAGACCTGGGCATTGGGCGGCCCGCGGGCCACATCCGGCCCGTTGGCTGTCCTTGTCCGGCCCGCGTGAGGTTACCCAGAAATTAGAAATCAATACAACCGCAGTGCTTTTATTTTGAAAAAAATAGCAAACATTATCATTAGCACTAGAGCTAACGAGCACTTTTACTATAGTTAAGACAACAAATATAGCCACTAATATATATGACAGAAGAAAATCAACTTTAACAAACCTTGTGTCCTGTCAACCAACCACTATAGAAGCCTTTTTCATACTTTATATCAACTTTATATGAATTACGACGCACTCGTTATTATTAACCGTTCGTTTTTAATTTTTTACCATTCTACCTGTTATTTCCTGTCACTACCTTTCAAAATAAAAGCACCCGTTTCACACTGGATGGCGCCTTTTCAAAAATAAAAGCATCACAATATTGTATAACACCTAGAAAATTTACAAACATGAAAAAAACAAGCTCTATAATCCAAATATACCAATAGGAACCTTGCTAAAGGTCATTTACAGTTATAAATGTTAAAGTGATATAGTGATTGGAGTATTTACTACTTTTTACTGCTATATTTGATTTACTCCACATTAACAGTCTTATCATAACATGTATTCTTATCAGTAGCAGCTCAAAACCAGATAATTTACTGTATTTTATGAAGCGATTAAATTAATATTAGCATTAGTTCAGAGTTTTGGTCCGGCCCATGCAACCTTCGTGGTATTGGTCATGTGGCCCCTTGGGGAAATTAATTGCCCACCCCTGAAAGTGTTTGTTACACTTTGTGTTTTTTTTTTGGTCATTTTGTGTCTTATTTTTTAGTAATTTTGTGTATTTTTTTTAGTAATCGTCTTTTTTTTTCTTCTTGTGTCTTTTTTTTCATTTTGTGTCTTTTTGGGTCATTTTGTGTCTTTTTTGGTCATTTTGTGTCTTATTTTTTTGTAATTTTGTGTCTTTTACTAATAATTTTGTGTATTTCTTTTAGTAATTTTGTGTCTTTTTTGGTCATTTTGTGTCTTTTTTTGGTAATTTTGTGTCTTATTTTTTTGTAATTTTGTGTCTTTTTCTAATAATTTTGTGTATTTCTTTTAGTAATTTTGTGTCTTTTTTGGTCATTTTGTGTCTATTTTAAATAATTTTGTGTCTTTTTTTGTAATTTTGTGTCTTTTTTAAGTAATTTATTTTTTTCTGTCATTTTGTGTCTTTTTTTTTTTTGTTGTTGTAATTTTGTCTTTTTTTTGTCATTTTGATTGACCGTGGGTCCTTATGTGTTAAGGACATTTTGAATGCAGGACCTTTTACTTGTAGTGGAGTCATTCCACAGTGTCGTATCAATACGGCTACTTAACTTATTTCCCACCGTGCTGAATTGTCTTTGTGTCTCTCAGGACTCCTGAAGTTGGACGTGGACACAGCGAGTCCTTTCCTGGGTGTCTCTGCCGACCTCCAGACAGCAGAGAGGGTGAAGACCAAGCTGGACTACCCCAGCAGCAGCCGGCGCTTCGAGGAGGCTCCTCAGGTCCTCTCGGCCCGCTGCGTCTCCTCGGGGAGACACGGTTGGGAGGTGGAGGCGGAGGGCTACTGGGACGTCTCCGTCTCCTACACCAGCATCCTGAGGAAGAGCAAACACGGCAGCACCTTCGGGAACAACCAGGAGTCCTGGAGCCTGACGCACAACGGGAAGGGCTCGCTGTTCGCCTACCACAACAAGAGGAAGACGCTCGTCTCTGGGACGCTGATGAGCAGACGGGTCGCAGTGATGGTGGACTTTAAGGGAGGAAAGATCTCCTTCAGCGCTGTGGAGTCCACCACCACGCTGCTGCACGAGTTCAAGGTGGATCTGACCCAGCCCGTGTGTCTGGGGCTGGGCCTGTACCGCGTGGATCCGCCCAGTACAGCCTCCATAGTCAGAGCCTGGTGAGAAACCATCTGACTGGCTCAAACGTCTTAAATCCAGCTGTAATCAAGAGGAACTGAAGCTGATTTGCACTAAATGTGGAGGGCTCTGAGAGTAAAAGGCCTCACTGTGTCAGAGCCAATGAAAAAATGGAACATTTGCGCCCCGGTAGCACACCTGGTAGAGCGCGCACCATAGAGGCTTTGACCTCGCAGGCGGGCGGCTCGGGTTCGAGTCCGACTCGGAGCCCTTTCCCGCATGTCTCCCCCTTTCACTCTCTCTCTCACACTATCAAATAAAGCCTTGAAAAACGGCCAAAACAATATAAAAAAACAAAAAAATGGAACATTTGACTCAGGAATGTATTTTTTATGTTGCAAGGTGTATGAAGATATGTACAGTAGTTAATTTTAACCCTTAACCCATTGAAGCCTGGAAAGCGGATACGTCGTTTTGTAGTATTTGTATAAGCTCTCAAATACTTTTTGAATGTAATTTCTATCTGCTACAGAGGCTGAAAAATCTATTATTTAGTAGAAGAGTTGACACTTTTTTTTCCAGAATTTTTCCAGAATTTCCAGAAAATTAGAGGCTTATTTTAAAATCGCCTAGCAGTTTTTCAGGCCTCAATGGGTTAATAGGGCACTCATTGAAATACTTGCAAATTTCAACCCTAGAGAATATTGGAGGGTATTACATACAGCCAGAATGTGTAAAAAAAACATTCGGACCCGGGGGAGGGGGGTCATATTTTGAGAAAAAAGTTTACGAGATTAAAGTGGCAAATCTACGAGAAAAAATGTGCAGATTTATGAGATTTAAAGTGGCGAATCTGCAAGAAAAAAGTTGCTTTTTTCCCACTTTTTTCTCGTAAATCTGCAACTTTTTTCGCACAGATTTGCCACTTTAAATCTCTTAAATCTGCGACTTTTTTTCTTGTAGATTTTCCACTTGATTCTAGTAAATTTGCAACTTTTTTCCCGAAATACTACCACCAAAAGGACATTTTAACACAAATGTCAGGCTTCTGAAAAGTATCTTCATTTCTATACTTCATTCTTGGTTGGGCTCCTTTTTTTTTTTTTTAGATGTTCCTGTATTATTAGAGTGCCTTTCAACACGTGAAAATCTGTCTTAGTACTTTCACATCAAAGATGAAGAAATTAACTGTTAACCTTCAGCTTAAAAAAGGTGAAGCTAAATCTTTTGCAATATAATTTGAAAGAACAAAGACACACAGTATGCAGCCTAATTATATTATATATATAATATATATATATATATTTATATATATATATATATATATGTATATTATATATATATTTGATTTAATATTGTCTTGTCTTTATAATAATCATATGTATGATTAAATGTCAAATGCAATTCATTTTGTTCTGCTGTTCAACCTTACATTAAATTAAAAAAAATATAATTACAAATTTGCTGTAAGATTTGTGTGTAAAACAATGAGGCTGTTCTGGTTTCAAGAATTAATTCTCCTCATAAAGACATGTTTCAGTATTTAAGAACCTTTCATCCACTTTAACTTTCCATTTAATGTAAATAAAAAATATAATAAATAAAAAAAATAATGTAAATAAAAAATAAATAAAACAATATTCTCCAGATTCTAGCAACGATAAGGAACAACAGAAGGCTTTGTCTTCTCTTATCAGTGGTGGAAGAAGTATTCAGATCCTTTACTGCAGTAAAAGTACTACTACCACACTGTGAAATGACTCCACTATAAGTAAAAGTCCTGCATTCAAAACTTACTGAAGTAAAAGTACAAAAGTATCAGCATCAAAGTGTACTTAAAGTATCAAAAGTAAAAGTACTCGTTATGCAGAATGGAGCCACTTAGATTGTTTCATATATTATAAATATATTATTAGATAATTGTTATTGATGCATTTATGTAAGCAGTGTTTTAATTTTCTAAAGCTAAGGCTAATTTTAACTACTTAATATTCCGTTATGTGGTTGAATTAATAGAAAATATGCATAATCACTTTAAATTTATCATGTTTTTATGTTAAATCTTCTGCTTCAGGCCTGAACACTACACAACACCAATCACAACATGGCCGCTGTATACACTTGCACTAACTTATATAAGTACTGTTGTTATAGTTATAGTATATATTTCCTTGTATTATTAGATTATGGTTGAAATACAGTTACCATTGCTAGATCCTTTTTTTTTCTTAAGCCAAGACCGCCATCTAGTGGTGTTAAAAAATAAAGCAAATAGGTTCACAAAGCTTCATTGACACTTCATTATCAATATCCAATCATTAAAAATAAGACTTTATAAATATAAATGAACTTTGTTAAGCTTGAAGTAATGTAGTCTTGCAAAAAACAGAAAGCACTGATTTGAGCAAATCTGCTCATTTATTAAGAAAACATGAAAGTCAAGCATTTTTTAAACAACGATCTGAACAGAATGTTTTACAAAAAACATGAAGGCAATATATAACCCAGAAAGGCCACTATTGTCAGTACAAAAACAAGGTATATAGTGATACAAACTGTTTTCCACCTTAAACAGCCTTTAGTTTATAGTGAAGAGACGTTTCAGAGCCAATCAGTGAGTTTTTATGTCTCAAACTGCTGGAAAAAAGGTTCAAATGTTCTTTGTTGGTTCCTTTTGACAAACAATAAACAGTTAACAATGATAAACTGACCTGTGTGGACTTCAGTAAGAGAGAACATTATTACCATGAACCAGCTTTGACACTTTATCTCCTCTAGCTGCCGTGAAGTCCCTTGATATCTGACTAAAGCTGGAGCAACATTACATCATAATTACTGTCACCGTTCATCCGTCTGTGTGGCAGAAACACTAGCGTGGGATTGCTGTCCTAATTTAGCAATATAACTGGTTTATTGTCCTGAAGGGCAACTGTCAAACCTACAGTACAAGTACAAAACTGCATGTGTCCTTCAACTATTAACACTGTAAAAAAACAAACAAGTATCCTGTTGGTGTGATTGGCTCTATTTCACTGTTCCCATGGTCTGATTCCTGATCGAGCACCAAGCCTTGAAGATTTCTCTGAAAAACACACAAAAAAAGTTCAGAAAAGTTATTTTATGTCATATTAAAAGACACAAAATGACTAAAAAAGGACACAAAATGACTAAAAAGACACAAAATGACTAAAAAAGGACACAAAATGACTAAAAATGACCAAAAAAAGACACAAAATGTCTAAAAAATGACACAAAATGACACAAAATGACCAAAAAAAGACACAAAATGTCTAAAAAGGACACAAAATGACCAAAAAAGACACAAATTGACAAAAAAAGACACAAAATGTCTAAAAAAGGACACAAAATGACTAAAAATGACCAAAAAGAGACACAAAATGTCTAAAAAGGACACAAAATGACCAAAAAAGACACAAATTGACTAAAAAATAAGAAACAAAATGACTAAAAAAAGACACAAAAGGACAAAAAAAAGGACAAAAACGACCAAAAAAGACACAAAAGGACAAAAAAAAAGGATTCAATTTACAGACTAAACTGAGGACACATAATAACAAACAATCACTAAGTAATACACTACATGAAAAACCGATATTTCAAAATAAAAGCACTGAATTCATATTTCTTTGTAGAGTTTATATAGATGATTGGAATAATAATTACAGGGCCAAAAAAAATCTCTATTTTTCAGTGTATGAAAGTTAACCTTTATTAATGGTATGTTGAAAATGATTTGGGGTCATAAAGGAGCCCAGGATGTTAAACTCATGCATGTTTAGCGTGTCCATACCTGCAGTGAGTGGCCACACACTCGTTGCTGCAGTACTCTCGGTCCCAGTCGTCGCTCTCCACCGCCGGGTTGTTGCAGCCCGTCCTCACACACACACTCCTCATCATCGCTGCTCCACCCGACCCGTTCACCTCCATCTCCTCCTGGACAGAGGAGGAAACATTGACTCTCTGTTCACTGATCTGGGCTTCTTATAGTGGGTGAAAATATTACAGCGTGGAGTCATTTTCTCCAAAAAGCCCTGTAGAACCTGATAATGTAATAAATTCCAGATAATATAATAAATTCCCAATAATGTAATAAAAATCTGCACTTCAGTCCATTGAAAATGTAATAAAACCTGATAATGTAATAACTTCCCGATAATGTAATACAACCTGATAATGTAATAAATTCCAGATAATGTAATAAATTCCCAATAATGTAACAAAAATCTGCACTTGAGTCCATTGAAAATGTAATAAAACCTGATAATGTAATAACTTCCCGATAATGTAATAAAACCTGATAATGTAATAAATTCCCGATAATGTAATAAATTCCCAATAATGTAACAAAAATCTGCACTTGAGTCCATTGAAAATGTAATAAAACCTGATAATGTAATAACTTCCCGATAATGTAATAAAACCTGATAATGTAATAAATTCCTGATAATGTAATACCCTGATAATGTAACAAAAATCTGCACTTGAGTCCATTGAAAATGTAATAAAACCTGATAATGTAATAACTTCCCGATAATGTAATAAAACCTGATAATGTAATACACTTTTTACCAATAATGTAATAAAGTATAACATTAATGGGAGGTTATTACATTATCAGGTTAGCCTTCATTTCACAAGTCCTGATAATGTAATAATTCCCCAATATTGTAATAATTTAACAGCAGACCACCCATTACTGGTATTATGGGTCAAAAGTTACTAAACATTCAACTTTGACCTGTTGGTGGCGCTAGAGCTCTGGAGCTAGAGTTGATAAACAGTATCACCACTTGAATCCAAGTAATGTTACATTATTACAATATTGGGGAATTATTACATTATCAGGACTTGGGAAATTAAGGCCAACCTGATAATGTAATAACCTCCATTAATGTAATAAAACCTGATAATGTAATAAATTCCCGATAATGTAATAAACCTGATAATGTAACAAAAATCTGCACTTGAGTCCATTGAAAATGTAATAAAACCTGATAATGTAATAACTTCCCGATAATGTAATAATTAATGGAGGTTATTACATTATCAGGTTAGCCTTCATTTCCCAAGTCCTGATAATGTAATAATTCCCCAATATTGTAATAATTTAACAGCAGACCACCCATTACTGGTATTATGGGTCAAAAGTTACTAAACATTCAACTTTGACCTGTTGGTGGCGCTAGAGCTCTGGAGCTAGAGTTGATACACAGTATCACCACTTAAACCCAAGTAATGTTAAATTATTACAATATTGGGGAATTATTACATTATCAGGACTTGGAAAATGAAGGCCAACCTGATAATGTAATAACCTCCCATTAATGTTATACTTTATTACATTATTGGTAAAAAAAAAAAGTGTATTACATTATTGGGAAGTTACATTATCAGGTTCTACAAGCTCCTATGATAAAGCAAAAGCAATAAGAGAATCAACATATACAGTCATGGGAAAAATGATTAGACCACCTTGTTTTCTTCAGTTTATTGTTCATTTTAATGCCTGGTAGAACTAAAGGTACATTTGTTTGGACAAATATAATGATAACAACAAAAATAGCTGATAAGAGTTTAATTTAAGAGCTGACATCTAGACATTGAACATGGTTTTATTTATAATAACCAAGATCATTATCAATTGTGTCTTCTTATTGGTCATTATCCGCCTTTTTTGTTAGTTTTGTGGTTTTTTTATTGGTCAAATTACGTCTTTTTTCGTCCTTTTGTGTCTTTTTTTGTCGATTTGTGTCTTTTTTTTTTGGTCAATTTATTATTGTTTATTTTTTTTTTTAGCCATTTTCCATGGTTTTCTTGATAATGATTTTGTTTTTTAACAACAAAACCATAGAAAATGTCTAGATATCAGCTCTTATATAAAAGTCTTATCAGCCATTTTTGTTGTTATCATTATATTTGTCCAAACAAATGTACCTTTAGTTGCATTAAAATGAACAAGAAATTGAAGAAAAAGGGTGGTCTAATAACTTTTTCCATGACTATATAACATTAACCGTCTCTTTATCATGTGTTATTGTAGTTTTATTTGAAGTTTCAGTGGATGTTAATGGGATTTTTTCTGCACTAACCAAGAGGAACTAGAGCAGAGACACTGTGAACATCTGTGAAGTTCATTCTTTTCCACAATCGTCAGTGAAAAAGCCCAAAGCTGCTTTGATTTGCATGGATTAGTGAGTGAACGGCAGTTTTTCACTTCCCCAGATGTCATGTGAGAGTTTTCAGTTTCCAGCTGTGGGTTTCTCTCTCTGCCACGCTGCTGTGAAACTGGAGAAACACTCACACACCACTTTATTAGGTACACCTCTTCAACTGCCCATTAATGCAGATATCTAATCAGCCAATCACGTGGCAGCAACTCAATGCATTAAGTCATGTAGACATGATGAAGAGGAGCTGCTGGAGGTCAAACGGAGCATCAGGATGGAGAAGAAAGGTGGTTTAACCCTCTGAAGTTTTGGCTTTTCTAGAAGTTTCCACGTCCCATTATCACATCAACTCTTTTTCAGCAAAAGTTAAAACTACCTCGACCAAGTCTAACATGATTTTACTGAAGTTTTTGAACAGATTTTTTTGAATTTTGCAGTGTGCATTCAGCATTTCAATGCATTTTTAATGCAATCTTTTGTGTTTAATGTTTTTTGTAATTTTTTGTGCTTTTTTAAATTTTTTTGTGTGTTTTTTGTAATTTTTTAAAATGTAATTTTATGTGTTTTTTGTAAAAAAAAAATTTGTTTTTTGTGTGGTTTACTCTGAAAAACAGAAAAAAAGTCAGAAAACCAGGAATAAAAATTACTCAGAAAATCAGGAAAATTTTGTCCGAAAAACATGAAAAAAATGAGTATGAAAAGCCGAAAAAATGAGACGATAAAAAAAATTGTCCTTAATATAAGAAATTAACTCTTAAAACCAGATAAATTAAAGCTGCCAGCAGTGATGAACTGGCCCGAGCAGAGTGACCTGATGATTATTAGTTTCTTACCAAGATAAAAAAACTTTAGATTTAGAAGTGCTAGATAATTTATCTTGTTTTAAGAGTTAATTTCTTATTTTAAGTGTTCAACATGCTTATTTCTAGATTTAATAATCTTAATATAAGAAATCTTGTCAAGTGAAATTATCTGTCCATGCAGCAAGATCATTTCCCTCAGATTTACTGTTTTATCTGGTTTTTAACACACCTTTTTTTTGCAGTGTGCTCCCAGCTTGACACCTTTAAAAAAGGGCTTAAAACTTTTTTGTTCAGGGAGGCATTTTTAGGTTGTCCCTAGATGTTTTTATTATTGTCTCTGCACCTTAATCTCTTAATAATCTACTGTGTCTATTTTATCTACTGCTGATTTGAACGTGTCTTCTCTTAGTCTTTTGTCTATTTTGTTTCTGGTTTCTGTAGCACTTTGAGATTTCTTT
This sequence comes from Centropristis striata, assembly GCF_030273125.1. Classification (NCBI taxonomy): domain Eukaryota; kingdom Metazoa; phylum Chordata; class Actinopteri; order Perciformes; family Serranidae; genus Centropristis; species Centropristis striata. Next base: position 4,638,478 of record NC_081527.1, on the reverse strand, counting down.
ATGAAAAGTGCTTTACAAATAAAATGCATTATTATTATAATTATTATCTTTGCACAGAGCAAACAGCATCAGAACTAAAGAAGCTTCACCTCTTCTGAGTGCAGCTCTTCTGTAACAACATCCTCCGTCGCGTCTGCAGAGTTCACCACCTGCAGCGAGACGACGGCTGCAGCCGGCGCCGCCGTGCTGGCGGTGGAAGACGCGGCGGCCGTGTTGGGGACGATGATGGCCTCTTTACCCTGCAGGGACGCAGGAACTATCTTTATCTGCAGCGGAGGAGGAGGCGTAGCGGTGACGGACACGCTGACGCCTATCGTGGCTCCACCCTCCCGCGGCTTGGCCTGCAGAGGAGGAGGCGCGGGCGCCATCTGCTGGAGCCGAGGAGGAGGCGGAGCGTTCTGCATCTGCTGCAGCGGCGGCGGCTGGCGGGAGGCGCCCGACACCAGCAGCGTGGTGGCGGGCTGCAGGGCGCGGACCCCCCCGGGCAGCACCGTCACCACCTGCCCCCCCGCCTGCAGCATGTGTTTGGGGATGATGATCTTGGTGATGGTCTGGGCCGCCGGGGGGGCCGCCGCCGCCGGAGCCGGGACTTTGTTGGCCCCGGTGCGGGACCGCGTGGTCATCTCCGGGACGTCCAGGATGATGTTGGAGGTGCAGATGTTGGTGATGGTGTTCTCCTCCAGGCTGCTGCTGGCTGGACGCACCGCCTGCTGAGCACCAAAGAGAGGAGCAGCAGCAGCAGGAGGAGGAGTAGGGAGCACCGGGGGAGGAGGGGAAGGGGCCGCCTCCATCTCCTCACAGGCAGGCTGGGGGGAGACACATTTAAAAAAGGGTTAAAAAACAAAAATTCCAAATAGGAAACTGCTTTTCCTTTTTGAGTCGCGACCCCCAATTTAATTAGCTCACTGAACAGAATCTCACAGTTCAGATCATACAAACTCAGTTGATACGATGAATTTTGGACAAATAATGAAGCAGACAACAACTAAAACATCTCTCTGTCCGTGCATTTATATTTTTTTTTGTAAATTTTATTGTTACTTTTAATCTAAGTCCTTTGCTATCAGTTTAAAGGTCCATTCTGACCTCCTGAGTGTGTAACAGTCAGCTTCAAGCCAGAGACTCCTTGGAAAGTAACAACTTGATACTTTGGGATTTGTCAGAAAAGACACAAAATGACCCAAAAAAGAATCAAATTGACCACTTACAGACAAAAAATGATTAAAGAAAGACACAAAATGGCACAAAATGACCAAAAAAAGACACAAAATGACCAAAAAATGATCAAAAAAGACACAAAATTAGAAAAAAAGACAGAAAAATTACCAAAAAAGACACAAAATGACTAAAAAAAGACATTAAATGATCAAAAAGACTAAAACACATTAACACATGAACACTTTAACACAGTGGAGACAGAGCTGACTCCCAAAATGATTTGGCGACCCCCAGAAATCATCTCGCGACCCCAGTTGGGGTCGGGACCTCCAGGTTGAGAACCACTGCTTTAGAGGACGACGCTGTCTTACCTGTGTGAGCTGGTTGGCTTTATAAGCTGCCAGAGCCTTTAAATATTCCTTTTTGGCTGCTTCTGTCTTCCTCCTGTACACCTGGAGGAGACAAGACAATTATTACCATCTGATTATCAATCACAGTTTTATCTGGCAGCCATTCATGCTGCTGATACATCAGAAGAGTTGGAAAAGATTTGGAAAAAAGACTCCTGGAAAACTATCAGCTCCCATCTAAAGTGTTTAGAGTTTCTAGTCTCACACTGAGCTTTTAGACAGACTGTCAATCTAGCAGGAAACTATTTACAGACTACAACTAGATTCTTTTAGCAGTTTTTTCCTACCATGCAATTTTTTTCCCCATCATGCTCTTAGTAAAAACTGACTAAATGGAGGAGAAGCAGCTTTTGGCTCCAGCTGCTCTAGTGTGTGACTCAGTGGTTTGTGTTGAAAACAACAACAACAACAACAAAAAGAAGATCCATCTACCTGCACTGCTACTTTACTGTACATTCTTTACTGTATTTCTATAACATATCAATTCACTGTATATATCCTATAGCATATTCAACTCATACCTGCACTATATTTAACACTGTTCATATGTTAATACCCTAACACTTTACTACTCTGCACTTCTGGTTAGATGCTAAACTGCATTTCGTTGTCCTATTACTCTGTTGAATGACAATAAAGTTGAATAAAAAAAAAAAGAAAAAAAAAAGAAAAAAAAAAGAGGAAAAGACGCCACAAAATGCACCATCAAAAAATGATATTAATCATTGATTATTTTGTACTTATTTATGTTTACATTTATTTATACATGTTAACTGGGTCTCCTTCCTGTTCTCTTTACTAAGAAACATCTAAATATATGACATCACTATGTTTTTATTGAGGCATTATTGTGATTTTCCTTTTTCCTGTGGAAGTGTTTTTACTGGCCGGTCAGGAACCAGTCTGGAACCAGTCAGGAACCAGTCAGGAACCAGTCTGGAACCAGTCTGGAACCAGTCAGGAACCGGCCTTGAGCCGGTCTGGAACCAGTCTGGAACCAGTCTGGAACCAGTCCGGAACCAGTCCGGAACCAGTCTGAACCGGGGACCTTACCCCGCTCATCTATTGGTTGGTGATTGTGTTACGTCACTGAGACTTGATATAATATCAAACACGTTTGATATGATCCAAACCAAGACTAGGAAAAGACTGATATGATTTTTCTCTCCAAAACGGACTCAGAATATTAATAAACTGTATATAAGCGTGTTCCAGTACCTGTTTCTGCTCCTCAGCCAGACTGTCCCACATAGAAGCTACGATCTTTGACACCTCCCCAAACGAGGCGTTGGGGTTCTGGCCTTTAATGGCCGCCTGAGTGTCTCTGAAGAACAGCGCGTACGCTGAAACGGGCTTCTGAGGTTCGTTGGGGTCTTTCTTCTTCCTTCCTTTCTTGGCCCCCACGGCCCCGGGCCCCGAGGCCAGAGAGGCCGGCCTCCAGCCGCCCCTCCTAGCTGCAGCAGGAGACCCAGAAGATGGAGGAGCTGGGTGGGAGGACATGTGGGAGAGGGAGGAGGAGGAGGAGGAGAGATACATGGGGGAGTCGACCAGAACGCTCCTCTGGGAGGGAGAGAGGAAGAGGAGAGAGGAGAGGAGAGAGGAGATATCAGCTGGAGGATCAAACACAGCATGAAAATATCTTTCTATGAAAGCAAGAAGCGCCTGTGTGTGTGTGTGTGTGTGTGTGTGTGTGTGTGTGTCTAGGCCAAAGTTATAATAGTTTTGGATTTTTCATTAGTTTTAGTTTTAATTTTGTTGTGAATTTTTGTAGCCTACCTATCTTTAGGAGTTTTAAAGTGGCTACAAGGTTCAATTTTCCAATAATATTCTAATTTTTCCCAGCAAATATTAATGTTCAATGTGTATGTGCTGGATGGTGTGATACCTTATGAAAAGTAAGTGTTTTATGGAGTTGCAGCCGTTGTTGTGGTCTGCATGTAATGTGCAAATTCTTGTATTCACATCCATCTGTTTGTGCTGCATGTAAACTTATTCCCTCCTATATCTGTGTCTCTTTATATCTAAATGTACATCCATGTATTACCCAATATACACTTTGTATATTACAGGGTTTGTACACTTTCAGTGGTCAAATTCAAGCATTTTTCAAGCTTTTCCAGTTTTTTACACCTGTTGTAAGTTGCATGTTTTAGATGAGTACTTACATACTAAAAGGGGGAGATTTCACTAAACCATACCAACAGAGATGGTGTTACACTGTTATACTGCCTTGCGCGCTCGAATTTCATTTCGAACCTCCACACAGTCTGGAAACTACAGCCGTTTCTTAGCCCTGTTTCAGGGATCCAATCACAGAACGGGGAGGGACGGCAAGACGATGACGCGTACTACTCGACAGACGGAAGCTTGTAGTTTTGTAGTTTTCTTACGGATCCAACATGGCCGCAGCAGACGCCAAGCTCTCTTTGGATCTAGCTTTAGACTGCGTTTTAAATAGTTTAGAGCGATTTTTGATTTTTAAAGAAAAACAACGTTTGACTTTAAACTCCTGTTTCACCACCAAAAAGGATGTTTTAGCCTTGCTTCACACAGGATTTGGCCAAAGTCTAATCTACCAACTAGCCCCGCTACCGCTCGCTGCTGTAACGCCGGTGATCTGGCTACGAGCCGGGGGACAGCGGAGCCGCCCAGAGACCCCCAGCAGCTCGTCTATTGACCATAAAATCAGTGGATGTGTGTGGCTGAATGACATGAGGGGGAACAAGGCGTAAAAATAAATAATCTTGCAGAAAGCGAGAACTGGAGAAGCAAAGCAGCAAGCAACACTCTCACACAGACACATAGACACAGACACAGACACAGACACACACACACACACACACGGTAGACTGTGAGCTGAAACTACGGAGCAGCCAGAGTCAGAACATGCTGCAGAAAAACGTAGCAGAAGCAGAATTGAGCATTTCAGTCTCAAAGTAGAGATGGGCTAGTCCGGCTATGTAAACATTTATTTCTGTTGCTCTACTACGTCATCTGGTATAACTGATACGATTGGTTAAGAGCTACCTACAGACGCTTATGATAGACATTCATAGCGCCCAATAAACGGCTCCGGAGGATCGTAAACCACGCCTCCTCTACGGATAAATGAATAGCTCGTTGCCAGACTAGATCTCACTTGTGATTTAGTCTGCCGTTAGCCAGGCTACTAGTGTACAAGAATGCAAGCCAACATGAACTTTGGGCTCTACAGGTGTGGCCCCTCACCTTGAAGTCATCCATGTCCTCGTCCTGCAGGGAGCCGGCTGGTGACGGTGTAGCTGACAGCGGCTGCTCCGGGGTCTCTGAGTGATGGCCGATGGTGTCCCCTCCCAGCCCCAGAGCCAGCTCCGACGGGTTGATGGTGCTCAGCTGGCTGCTCCCCAGGAGACCATGACTGATGTCACCAAGCTGGACATCAATGGTCATAGGGGACGAGCTGCTGAAATGTGAACCTCCGGGATTCCCCAGTTCCTACAGGAAGAGGTATCAGAAAACAAAAAGTTGCATTCACTAACAGCACACAAACAGCTTTGTTTCTGTGTGAGGGTTAGGATCATTACTAGGGGTGCACCCATTTCCTTTATTTGGCGGAATCGGTGACCGGCCGATTCTTTTACGTCAAACCGATCTTATCTACCTCCGCAAAGGACTTAAAGTATTTATTTTAAGTTTGTAGTATAAATTTTAGGGCCGGGACCCGATTAAAAAAAATTAATCTAATTAATTAGAGGCTTTGTAATTAATTAATCGCAATTAATCACATTTTAATCGCATATAAATATTTGACCTGAGAACAGTGAGAAGTCGTTTTTTTCACATGGATTTTTAGTATACCATTGAATAATGACTGAATACATAAGCTTAAGCAACAAAAATATTGTTTATTTTTGTTCAAGTCCTACACACCAGTGCAATTTTTGCCATTAAGTGTAGCAATAGCATATTTATAAATATAGTACATTTCATAAATCCAGGTAGCCTATAGGTAGGTAGACCTTCTGTAAACTAGAATACTTTGGTTTTTGAAGTAAAACACAATCCATGCTAGCTAGCACGCTAGCCGCTAGCTGCTATATGTTTAGCATTGAGGTGATACTTGAGGCTGGATGTGCTGCTATGGTGATATGTGAATTCCTTGTTGCCTAGCAACACAACCATGCTCTTATCGACGCTTCCATCCGTTGGTTTTTAGTAACTAAATGTCCCATCATCCACGGGGCCAACCAAAGGTCTCATCAGCTTCTTCCTTCATGTTCACTGTGGTTTGTTGTTGTCTCAACTCATCAATGCTAGTTGGTGCTCCAGTATAATCGGTCCGCCTGAAACTCATCCAGTGAGAAACGTTCCGCGGTGCAAAAATAAGTGCGATTAAAATGCGTCAATCTTTTTAACGTGTTCATTTTTGTGTAATTAATTCATCTTAATTAACGCTTTAAAGTCCCGGCCCTAATACATTTACAACCTTTCTGAGTGAGAAAAGTGAATTAAAGATCAAGTCAAAAGTTCCTTTTAGTTTTCTTTATTTTCAGATATCAAATACACTGAATAAATACAGCGCAGGAGACCTTATTCATCCTATATCAGAGGTTGTTTCTGAAGGGCCCGTCCTGCTCAAGCCTCGTCTCTCTCTGCTTCTCTGCCTGTGTGCCCGTCCTTTTAAACGCCCGTCTGCCAGCCCACTTCTGGAGCGCACTCTCGTGAACGCGCAAGCTGATAAACTTCTTAACCTTACATGTTTATTCTCCACATTACAAACGTCTCCTGTTTAACGGCTTCCTGACCTTAAACTACCTTCCTTCTAGTGCACACCACCCTGGGAACTGGCTTGGTCCATTGTTCTGGAGATCCTGGAAGACGCCCCTCAGGGACAGAAACCCACATCCTGTTCCTCACACTATACAGGGTTGGTACACTTTAGCAGTGGTCAAATTAAAGCATTTTTCCAGGTCCATTTTCAAGCTTTTCCAGTATCTTCCACCTGTTGTAAATTGCATGTTTTAGATGAGTACTTACATACTAAAAGGGGGAGATTTCACTGAACCATACCAACAGAGATGGTGTTACACTTTTAGGAGGAACGGTCTTCATTTCAGATAGGCTACTCATTATTTTTACATTGAACATGTGATTATCTATAGCACGGGTCTCAAACTCGCGGCCCACGGGCCAATTGCGGCCCTCATGATGATATTTTGCGGCCCCCACATTGATATGAAAGTTTAATGTGAGTTTTATATGAATGGCACTTTACCGTGTTGTGTGGAAGGTCCCTTTAATTACTTTTTTTGGTAATTTTGTGTCTTTTTTAGTTATTTAGATTATTTTTTTTGTCATTTTGTGTCTTTTTTATGTCATTTTGTGTCTTTTTTAAAATAATTTTGTCTTTTTTGGTAATTCTGTGTCTCTTTGGTAATTTTGTGTCTTTTTTTCGTAATTTTGTGTCTTTTTTGTGTCATTTTATGTCTTTTTTGGTCATTTTGTGTCTTTTTTGGTCATTTTGTGTCTTTTTTTGGTCGTTTTGATACTGCCTCCAGCAGCCCCCACGTAATTTGAGTTTGAGACCCCTGATCTATAGTCTATAGATGGATATAGTCAGATTGCAAGAGAAATACAGTAAGAATTTCAAGCATTTACAAGCACTTTGTCCATAATCCTTGAAGCACTTTTTAAACCTTGAAAATAAAACATTTAAATTCAAGCATTTTCAAGGATTTCAAGCACCCGTACCAACCCTGACTATGACATCAACAGAGCAATCAATCTTAATCCCAATACACAAAAATAGTAACCTGATCATATACTACAAGTTCAGTATTTTATTTACTACCTCAGACATTGTGATTTCCTTTATTTGTTAAAGAAAAATGCTGCGGTGTTATTGTTTTTCAATAAAATAAGATTCAAATATTGAAGGTGTATGCTGTGAGTTATAAAAAAATCGGTATCGGCAGGTCAGGCTTTTTAAAAATCGGTGATCGGCCAGAAAATTGCAATCGGTGCACCCCTAATAATTACTATATCGACTTATCGTTCAATATTTAAAAATAGACGCAATAGTTTTCTTCTGGATTTAATATATTGTTGTTTACATGCGTGACTTTTTGTGTTGTGTTTAAAGTAAAGCTGCAAATGTTTGACAGGCAGCACGATTTGCCGGGAAAAAAACCTACATTTCCCAAGCAGCCATTCCTGCTGTTTATATGTTATTTTAATAATAAAATAATAAAAGACATAATGCTTATTTCAGTGCAATGTTTTGTCAACAGAGCCTGAAAGTTTATTTTATAAGTTTTGGTTGTAGTTTATTTATTTATGTTTTATTTATCTAGGATGTTTTAATATTTATTTTCCACATTTCAATTCCAATGTTTAATATTCTCGAGATTTAAAAGTGCATTGCTGTGGAAAAGGATGAACTTATTATGCTCTAATGTCGATATAAAACAAAAAACATCGATACAACAATACTACACTGCAAAAAAGGTGTTTAGTCTAAAAACCAGATAAAACAGTAAATCTGAGGGAAATGATCTTGCTGCATGGACAGATAATTTACCTTGACAAGATTTCTTAAATGAAGATTATTTAATCTAGAAATAAGCATGTTGAACACTTGAAATAAGAAATTAACTCTTAAAACAAGATAAATGATCTAACACTTCTAAATGTAAAGTTGTTTTTTTTATCTTGGTAAGAAACAAATAATTGTCAGATCACTCTGCTCGGGCCAGTTCATCACTGCTGGCAGCTTTAATTTTTTATCTCTTTTGTACATTTTTTTTGTCTTTTTTGGTCATTTTGTGACCAAAAGAAGATGTAAAAAGACACAAAATGACCAAAAAAAGACACACAAAAAAGACACAAAAAAGGACCAAAAAAGAGACAAAAAAGACCAAAAAATATACAAAAAAGGACCAAAAAAAAAAGAGACAAAAAGACGTGAAATGACCAAAAAAGAAACAAAAGATGCAAAATGGCCAAAAAAGACATAAAAAGACAAAAAAACACCCAAAAAAACCCCAAAATGTTTTTCTTTAATCTTGGTAAGAAACACATAATTTGCAGCTTTGATTTATCTTGTTTTAAGAGTTAATTTCTTATTTTAAGTGTTCAACATGCTTATTTCTAGATTCAACAATCTTAATTTAAGAAATCTTGTCAAGGTAAATTATCTGTCCATGCAGCAAGATCATTTCCCTCAGATTTACTGTTTTATCTGGTTTTTAGACACACCTTTTCTGCAGTGTATCGTTTATTGTTATAGTTTCTGGTAGAATATATTGTCCTATAAGACGTGTTATGGTGCCAGGCGTGGTGAGGGTCCACAGGTAGAGAACTCACCAGAGCCGAGGAGCTCAGCAGGGCTCCTCCTCCGGTCTGACCCATGGTCCCGAGGTTCAGCTGCTCCAGGCCTTGAGACCCAGAGTTCACGAAGGTGGAGGCGAAGGACGGGTCGTTGGCCTCCACCACCAGGTTGCTCACGAGGCTCCTGGAGCCTGAAGGGCCCCCGGGGCCATCGGACCCGTCTGTCAGCTCAAAGTGGGACACTCCATCACTGATGCTCAGAGTGGGGTCGGGGTCCAGGGAGATCGGGGGGATCTCAAACACCTCGTCCCCGAGACTGGGAGTATGGAACGTCTGCTGTATGTGGAGGAAGAGACAGAATAACGGGTCAGTTCTTAATGAACTGAGTCAGGGTAAAGACTTATTACTAGTGATGGGACGGACTGGGCCGAAGCACGTATCAAGGCTGGTTTCTTTCTTTGGTTGGCCCCGTGGATGATGGGACATTTAGTTACTAAAAACCAACGGATGGAAGCGTCGATAAGATCGTGGTTGTGTTGCTAGGCAACAAGGAATTCACATATCACCATAGCAGCACATCCAGCCTCAAGTATCACCTCAATGCTAAACATATAGCAGCTAGCCGCTAGCGTGCTAGCTAGCGTGGATTGTGTTTTACTTCAAAAAGTATTCTAGTTTACAGAAGGTCTACCTACCTATAGGCTACCTGGATTTATGAAATCTACTATATTTATAAATATGCTATTGCTACACTTAATGGCAAAAATTGCACTGGTCTGTTGGACTTGAACAAAAATAAACAATAATTTTGTTGCTTAAGCTTATGTATTCAGTCATTATTCAATGGTATACTAAAAATCCATGTGAAAAAAATTACTTCTCACTGTTCTCAGGTCAAATATTTATATGCGATTAAAATGCGATTAATTTAGATTAATTAATTACAAAGCCTCTAATTAATTAGATTATTTTTTTTAATCGAGTCCCGGCCCTAATATAAACATATATAAAGTGCAATGGAGCCTCGCAAAATTGAGTCAAAGCACAGTGGCAAAAATATTCTTTCTTAATAAGAATGAAGAAAGTCATCATCATCATCATCATCATCACCCCAGTATTCATATTCACAATCAATGTCTAATCTTTGGAAAACACTGCAACAGTTTTAACATAAACATCTCATGTGCTGTTGGATTTATTCAAACATTGACTGAAATAATACTGACACGTTTTTTGACATTAATAGACTCTTACCATTACCCACACATTAATCAACAACAGATTGAATGAATGAATGAATGAATGAATCATACAAAGTCAAATTAAACTGTTCTTGGCAGTGATTATTCCCATGCTGACAGTGTTGCAGACAGCCAAGAGACTAGGGCTGGGGAATACGGACCAAAAGTTGTATCCCGATATATTTAGGCTGAATATCTATATATGATATATATCCCAATATTTTTATTGTATTATTTTTAAAAGTGAGAGCAAATGTCATGGAAAAAGTTATTAGACCACCCTATTTCTTCAATATCTTGTTTATTTTAATGCCTGGTACAACTAATTGTACATTTGTTTGGAAAAATATAATGAAAACAACCATAGTACCTCGATAATAACCAAAATCATTATCAAGAAAACCACGGAAAATGGCTAGATATCAGCTCTAAATTAAATTGTTAAGAGCTATTTTTGTTGTTAACATTATATTTGTCCAAATAAATGTACCTTTAGTTGTACCAGGCATTAATATGAACAATAAACTAAAGAAAACAAGGGTGGACTAATAATTTTTTCCATGACTTTATAAGGAAAGAAAAAAAATTGAGCAATATCGATATATGTGATATGGTCTAATTCCATATCACATTTAAAAATATATCGATGTATTTTTTATATCGATATATCGCCCAGTCTTACAAGACTCCATCACAAAAAGTTAAAAAGACAGTGAAGGTTTGGACCAGCAGGAGGGTTTTTGTGCACATGAAGCCTCAAGAAATTAACCTTTTTTTGAACCAATTAGATGGAAAGCTTCAAGGCTTCATGAGGCTTTATGTGGCCATCACTACTTATTACACTTTACTATCATGTTGCTTGAATGAACTTAACTCACCTCAGCAGACAGAAAAGGGTGGCCCGCTCCACTGATGGTCAGATAACTGTCTCCGCCTTCTGGAAACTGGAAACAAACCGTCAGAATTAGCAACTCCGCTATTTCCATTAGTCAATGTTGACCTTTTTAATCGTCACACAGTTAAAATAATTGCCTACGTCATTATTTGTCAAAATAGGTTTTTTTTGCCTAAATCATCTCCTGCTATGGTAAAATCTCCTCCATCCTCAGTTGATCAGATCATGTGATTTTACCCCTTTAAGATCATCACTTCTTTCACAATTTGCCACATTCATAAGCATCAGATAAGAACCCAGCAAAGAAGAGCTAGAGGGAGATTGTTTAGTTATCAGTTTAGTTTATCAGTGTTTTATTGTTGACACTAATATTGGTAACACTTTATTTTGAAGGTGTCTACATAAGAGTGGCATGAGCGTGTCGTAAACATGACATGGGATGTGTCATGAACATTAATGACACTTTGAAGTAACATTAATGCTCATGATACTTGTCATGTCATGTTTCTGACAGGCTTGTGTGACTCTTATGTAGACACCTTCAAAATAAAGTGTTACCATATCTTGCTTAAGTCACAAAGGCATGTTCAAAAGTCATTTATTTCTCTTAAGTTACATAATTTACACACAGTGTTATTACTATGCCAATAAGAAGAAGAAGAAGAAGAAGAAGAGTACTTTATTAATCCCACAATGGGGAAATTCAACCTCTGCATTTAACCCATCCTTATTTTACACACAAGTGAACACACCATGCAAGGAGCAGTGGGCAGCACATTACTGCGCCCGGATAGAGGCTTTTTTGCATATATTGTATATAACTACAAACAACATTTATGTGTGATTGTGCATTAAACTGGTACAGCAAAACTAAAGGAGGGAGTGTCACATTAGATGAAGGGAAATATAGAGGTTAATATTAATCAGACATGTTAGATTTCTGCAATGTGACGTCCTGGTTGAAGTGAAATCTTGATGACGCTCACAGACTGGATGTGACATTCAGTCATGTTTGTCTGTGATCATCTCATTTAACTTCAGTCTAGTAATGAGTGAGTATTTTAGTCAATAGCCATCCTTTGTTGCATCCTTTTTGAGTGAAATGATCAATAAATGTCATATGTTACACTTTTGGTGAAGTTTTTTGTGTTTCCTGCAAACAGTGTTGGTTCTACACAGGGGCCTCCAGGGGCCACTGCCCCTGTAAAGAAGCCTTTGGCCCCTGCTGTGGCCCCTGTGTCAAATTAATAATAAAATGATCAATTTATAACAATGAACAATGAAACAATTCTAACTTTTTTTTTGTTCAAACAATATTTCTATTATATCATTGTACACAAAAGAAACCCAGAATGTGTACATTGTATAATAGTTTAACTCTCTGGAGTCTTATGGGGCTATTTTGTCCATTTTTGAATCCTTTTCATGTCTTTACATGTCTTTGTAAGTCATTTTGTGTCTTTTTTGGACATTTGTGTCTTTTTTGTGTCTTTTTTTGGTAATTTTGTGTCTGTTGTGTCATTTTTAGTTATTTTGTGTCTTTTCTGGTCATTTTGTGTTTTTTTTTTTGTCATTGGTGTCATTTATGTTTCTTTTTTTGTGTCTGTTTTAGTTATTTTGTGTATTTTTTTTGTGGTCATTTTGTGTCTTTTTTTTTGGTCATTTTGTGTCTTTTTTTTGTCATTGGTGTCATTTATGTTTCTTTTTTTTGTGTCTGTTTTAGTTATTTTGTGTATTTTTTTTTGGTCATTTTGTGTCTTTTTCAAGACATTCAAAGATTTTGAATGCTTAAATATCATCTTTGCCATTCTTTCATGTGCTAATGTGCCCCTCTGATTAAACACTGGCCCCTCATTGGCCCCCACAGTAAAACTGGTCTAGAACCGCCACTGCCTGCAAAACTTGAAAAAATGACTTAGTGTGTTATTTTAACAGGGAGATGATATGAAACACTTGCTGCAGCCTTGTTTCCTCACCTTGTTCTCCTCGGGGTATCCGCCATATGCTGGTGGGTCCAAAAACTCAGAGTCCACATTCTGAGCACATCCATCCGACAGGTCAGAGTAAAAATTAAGGTCCATTTCCAGATAGTTTACTCTAAACTAACTACCACATACGCTGTGTACTTGGTTGATTCCCATTTAGGCCAACTATCCCCACATTAACTAGCTAACAGCTAGCTAACCTTAGCAGCTAATCTCTCCGGTTGAAGAGGGGATGCTAAGCTACATTAGCTTTGAAGCCCTATGTAGAACTGGGACAAGGAGCTGATTTGAGGCTGATAACAGGTAACTATTAAATCACAAAGTTGCCGAAAAATATGAGGTATTCCCCTTGGAGCAGCTCTTATGGGAGGCTCCACGCTAAAACTCATTCATGTGCTAGTGTGTTGCTACACTGTGTCTGAATGGCTGGTGTTGGATTCACGGGCTGTGGGAAACACGGCAACTATTTCGTGAAATCAATTAAAACAGCCCGCAAAATGGCAGCTGAACTTGTTTTGAAAAGTATATTTAAAAAATATATTTACCACCACTTACGTTGTTTGCTTTAATTAAAGCAACCAGCTACATTTTCCATTTGCGTTTGAAGTAACCAATGAAAAAGCAGCCACCAGGTCGTCTAGCTTTTTATATCTATTACGTTATTTCTTTTTTCTTTCTTTTTTTAAACGCTCATGTACGAGCAAACAAAAGGCCGTGAAGGCAGCAGCAAGTTAAAATTCCACCAATCAGGTTGAGCGGCTTCAACGAACACTTATTACGTGTGAGAGATAAAGAAAACCCAGACATATGATACCTATAACTCCTAAACAGTCATATTTTGAATATATATAATTTATATATATATATATATATATATATTTTATACATATTTAATTGAAATCAATTAAAATATAATTTTTCAACGAATAAAGCTTCAACGAACACTTATAAGTTGTCAGCTACATTTTCCATTTGCGTTTGAAGTAACCAATGAAAAAGCAGCCACCAGGTCGTCTAGCTTTTTATATCTATTACGTTATTTCTTTCTTTTTTTTTTTTTTTAAACGCTCATGTACGAGCAAACAAAAGGCCGTGAAGGCAGCAGCGCTTCCCACCGCAAGTTAAAATTCCACCAATCAGGTTGAGCGGCTTCAACCAACACTTATTACGTGTGAGAGATAAAGTAAACCCAGACATATGATACCTATAACTCCTAAACAGTCATATTTTGAATATATATAATTTATATATATATATATATATATATATATATATATTTTATACATATTTAATTGAAATCAATTAAAATATAATTTTTCAACGAATAAAGCTTCAACGAACACTTATTATGTGTGAGAGATAAAGTAAACCCAGACATATGATACCTATAACTCCTAAACAGTCATATTTTGAATATATATAATTTATATATATATATATATATATATATATATATATATTTTATACATATTTAATTGAAATCAATTAAAACAGCCCGCAAAATGGCAGCTGAACTTGTTTTAAAAAGTATATTTAAAAAATATATTTACCACCACTTAAGTTGTTTGCTTTAATTAAAGCAACCAGCTACATTTTCCATTTGCGTTTGAAGTAACCAATGAAAAAGCAGCCACCAGGTCGTCTAGCTTTTTATATCTATTACGTTATTTCTTTTTTCTCTCTTTTTTTAAACGCTCATGTACGAGCAAACAAAAGGCCGTGAAGGCAGCAGCGCTTCCCACCGCAAGTTAAAATTCCACCAATCAGGTTGAGCGGCTTCAACGAACACTTATTACGTGTGAGAGATAAAGTAAACCCAGACATATGATACGTATAACTCCTAAACAGTCATATTTTTCGATGCTGTTCCTTCTGGTGGACTCATGTTATTCAAGAGTAACATGTCTGTTTCTGTGCTTGATGTTCCTTCTACTGAAGGAACTGACTCACCAGTTAGTAAAGTCTGCTTCAACCCATCTAGCTGCTCTTTTTCATTGTAATATTGTTTCTGTTTCACCTGGAATAACCTGCTGGAATAGTCATGTTAATAACTTATGTTGAGAAACAATCTGGTCCCTCAAAAATTCTTTGTGGTTAATAAGGTGAAATAAGTGTCATTTAAAATTATTCCTTGTTACCCGGTGTGATCTTTTTATTTTTTTATAATCAAATTCAAATATGTTGATCTAGATCTAAATTGCCCCTTTTCTGACTCCCATACTGAGACTATTATCCATCTGTTTTGGGAATGTAAATATACCCGTAAACTGTGGCTATAAGATATTTGTAGATTTATTTTAGATAATATCACCTGTGACTTCAAGCTCCTCTTGCAAGATGTACTTTTTGGTTTTAAAATGAGTAACATTTCAGTTGAAAAAGAAGATTATTTAATTAATCTAATTATAATCCTTGCAAAGTTTAACATCCATGAATGTTAATGTGCCAAAGTGAAACCTTTCTTTTGTGTTTTTATGAAAGAACTTGTAGTATATTTTCGTGCCACAAATAGTATACTGTATGTGACATGGGCAGAGGATATTGGCGCCAGTAAAGAGGGGCCTCTCTGACCCTTTGGGGCTCATCCTGACCCTTCGGAAAATAGAGACATCAGGACTTCTCGGGGAGACTCTGGGGACAGCTGTTTTGACAGTGGAGATGTTGGAACGTGAACATCGATCAGAAAGAAGAGGGGTTTTGGATGTCAGCCAAATAAGGTTAAAAAGTAAATTTAGTGAGTGTATTTGTGCCCCTGGAAGACGCGCCCATGGGCCAGAACCGAGGGCTTAAAAACGCCTCACACATAGAGAAATTTTGAGAGGAGACAGGGCTACATTTGGTATGGGACCTGTCATTCAACAGCCTTAAAATTGGACAATAGTCTCCTCCAATGTTCCTGTATTTTTTTGATGAGTGATAATAAAGAAAACTAAAAGAAACTGCAACCTGGTCGTCAATCCCTTCTTTTCGCTCAGAGGGGTAGTGAGCCATACACTACAAACTATTGACAGATTTGAAACAAAGCAAGAAACACAACGAGAGCACCTACTTTTGCATTTTGTGAAAGCCAAAGTACTCCTACTGACAAAAACAATAAAACTTGAAAGGTTCATCATGCTGGTAAAAGAGAAAAAGACACATTGCAAATTTGAAAGATGCAAAAAATTGTTTTCTAAAGTTAAATTTAGTCCAATTTTCTTTAAAGATTATGTTTGTCCTACTACCTTAAATAAGGTGTTTGCTGTCATAAATCTACACGTGTGTTATACATTAGGTGGAGAGAGATTTCATTTCTGTTTACTCATGTCTGCAGCAGTTACCTCCACTGGTCAGCAGATGGCGCTACTTACATGTAAACTGTGACTAAAATCCTCATTTTGCTCTGAGCCTCTGAGCTGAGTGTAATGTTACTGTGCACAGATGCTGGGATTGTTTATGAAAGGGGTTTGGTACTTTACACAGGTCAGCTTTACAGACTAGCACCTTTTTATTTGTTCCATTCATAATTTAACTTAATTGGAAGTATATCTCTAAAACATGCATGTCAGAAACTTACAATAAAGTGACGTTCATTTATTCTATAATCAGAGTAGTAAGCATATCATTCTTACAGAAAATCTCTCACCACACACACACACACACACACACACACACACACACACACACACACACAAACACACACATAGAATAATCATTATGCAATTTAGTGCATTAACTACATTCTCTGTGTACATACTCTCATTTTATATGTTTATCAACATATTTAATGAGATTTGTTTACATTAGCTTATTCCTTGTAATTACGTTCTAATATATGCATTGGTGGAAGAAGTATTCAGATCCCTTACTTCAGTAAAAGTACTAATACCACACTGTGAAATTACTGCACTACAAGTAAAAGTCCTGCATGCAGAACTTACTGACGTAAAAGTACTAAAGTATCAGCATCACAATGCACTTAAAGTATTAAAAGTAAAAGTAGTCGTTATGCAGAATGTACTCACTCAGCTTGTTTTATATATTCTAAATATATTATTACATTATTCGTATTGATGCATTCATGTAAGCAGTGTTTTAATTTAGTAAAGATAGGGCTAATTTTAACTATGTAATATAGGCCTACTGTTATGAAGTTTAAAATGTTTAATCACTTTGAATGATTTAACTTGTATGTAGTGGAGTAAAAAAGTACAATATTTGCCTCAAAATGTAGTGGAGTAGAAGTATAAAGTTACATAAAATATAGATACTCAAGTACAAGTACACAAGTACCTTAAAACTGAAGTTAAGAACAGTATTTGAGTAAATGTACTTAGTTACATTCCACCACTGAATATATAGTTATGGTCTAACTATTACTGGTAAAATGATTTCTTGTTAGGTCTAGGTAATTAAATTACCACCAAACCGATGTGAAAGAGTGTTTCTTTGAGGTGTCAGTCAGGACTCAGGAGTCAGGTATTTCTCTCAATAGATTTATTTAGGAAGGCTGTAGGTTGGACACATTTACTGTAGCTTTGCAGTTAAGTAATATATATATATATATTTAGTGTTTGTGTGTGTGCATGCGTGTGTATACAGATATAGAAATGTGCATTCTACATTGCAAGTAAACAGTATTAACATGCACTTTACAAGGAAAATTGTAAACCAGAAGTTCTGACCAATTTAACAAATAATTATACAAATGATGTAAGAAGAATATAAACTAGAAAATTTCCTCTGGGGAAATTCTGAAAGGGCCACGGGGGCTACTGCCGGTGTGTGTACACTATGATGAGATTCTTCAGAGATTTATAACAATTAATACTAGTAATGTTATGATACTATATTATATACAAGGAGCACACCTACCTATGCCTCAAAATGTGTGTGTGTGTGTGTGTGTGTGTGTGTGTGTGTGTGTGTGTGTGTGTGTGTGTGTGTGTGTGTGTGTGTGAAACATGTGTACCTGGAGGAGTGTGCGCGCTTATGCGCACATGTGCGTGTGCGTGTATCTGTAACTGTAATCACATCAAAGGATCAAAGGCAATCACAGCAAAGATCAAAGGCAATCAGAGCAGAGCAATCAACAGAATAAACTGCCACCTGAATGTTCCGAAACAGTGACAGCAGCCAGAGGTGGACAGACTGGAATTCTGGCCTCGAACAGAAAGCATTTTTGGCAAAACCATAATACCTATCATTGATCTGACTTCACTTTGAGCGTCCTGAGTTCTTCCTGAACGTCTACATATGTTTTTTGTGAAGAAAAATATGCTTTTCTACAGAAATCTTCCTGCGTTTTTAATATGGGAGCCAATGGGGCTGTTAGTGCGTGTTGGTGGCGCATCTGTGCGTCCTACGCCCAAACTATAACTCTGACAGCTTTACCAGAGGATTTTGAGTGAGAAGACAAATTTTGCTACGTTTCTATGTATAAATTATTTCTGTAGAGTGGAATTTGTGGCCTGGAGTGCAGTTTTCAAATTTATTTTTTGACAATTTTTTCTCTCCCTCTACACTCTGGCGATGATGTCACACACTGTGACACGAACATTCCGTGCAATACACACCCATTAAAATCTCAGAATTTCTCCAAAAATGATCATGGTCATTGAACAGGGATTGATAAAAAACTATATGACCTATCGAAACGTTGATTAATACATCAATACACAAGATTTGTGTCTACTGTTTAAAGTTTAAATGGAGTCTCTAGCTGAAATTATGCCGGAGAAGTAGACGTTCAAAAATCTCCAATTACTTACTACAGATGTCAAGAGATCTGAGCTTCCTTAACGAAAAGAGGCGGCTCTGCCCCTTTTTGTAGAGAGCGTCTTTGTTTAGGGACCAGTCCAACTTATTATCCAGGTATACACCCAGATACTTATAACTTGGCACCACCTCGATGTCCACCCCACAGGTATTCACTGGCAGAAGAGGGGGCTTGAGCCTGCAGAAATCTCTGATCATTTTCTTAGTCTTTGAGGTGTTCAGTAGGAGATAGATCTTGTGACTCCAGTCACTGAAGGCTTTTATCAGATCCCTATATTCAGATTCCTGTCCATTCCTGATACACGCCACAATAGCAGTGTCGTCGGAGTACTTCTGGATTTTGCAGGACTCAGAGTTGTATTTAAAGTCCCCTGTGTACAGTGTGAACAGGAATGGAGCCAGAACAGTGCCTTGTGGAGCCCCTGTGCTGCTCATTAATGTCCCAGAAACACAGTTCCCCAACCTGACATACTGTGGTCTTCCTGTCAGCTAATCTGTGATCCAGGAGATGAAGGAAAGATCCACTCCCATCTCTGTCAGATTGTTTTTAAGTATGTTGGGTTGGATGGTGTTGAATGCGCTTGAAAAATCAAAGAACATGATTCTTACATAAGCACCAGTTTCCTTGCAAGGGCACGGTGAAGCATGTAGAGGACAGCATCGTTCACTCCCATGTGTTGTTTGTATGCAAACTGCAGGGGGTTGAGTTTGTCTTTGACTTCAGCTCTCAGTTGGCGTAGAATCATCCGCTCCAAGGTCTCCATGATGTGAGAAGTGAGGGCTAGTGGTCTGTAGTCATTGAGTTCAGCTGGACATTTTATTTTTGGTGCCGGCACAACACAGGAAATCTTGCATAGTGCCGGCAGTCGCCCCAACTGTAGACTGAGGTTGAAGATCTTGTGGAGAGGTTGACACAGTTGGGAAGCACAGTCCTTGAGCAGCCTTGGACACACATCATATGGGCCAGCAGCCTTCCTAGAGCAAAGTCTTCTCAGTTCCAACCTCACCCCCATCTCTGTGACAGACAAGGGTGGAGGCTCAGGTGTAAGAGGGGGGGGTGGATGCTGCTTTGGAGATTTACACATGTTGAGGAGGAGGAGGAGGAGGAGGAGGAGGAGGAGGAGGAGGAGGAGGAGGAGGAGGAGGAGCAGCAGCAGCATTGGCATTGGGTGACGTCGCTGTATTGAATCTGTTGAAGAACTGGTTGAGTTCATCAGCTCTTTCTACATTAGCCGCCACTGGCTGTCTTTTGTTGTTGTTGTAACCAGAGATGGTGTTGATTCCTCTCCACATTTCACGGATGTTGCTGTTCCGTAGATTTCTCTCCAGTTTCTTCTTGTATTCCACCTTTGCCATCTTTAATCTCTTCTTCAACTTATATTGCACTAGTTTGAGCCATGCCTTGTCACCATCTCTAAAAGCTGACTTCTTCTCATTGAGGATTGCCTTTAAATCACTAGTTATCCAAGGTTTGTTATTGTGGAAACAGCGTACAGTCCTAGTGGGTATGACCGTGTCTCTACAGAAGTTGATGTAACCAGTAAAGCAGTCAACCTGTCTATCAATGTCCATACTGTTCTCCTCTGTTTCCAGCAACACATTCCAGTCTGTACATTCGAAGCAGTCCTTTAGAGCCTCAGTTGCCTCTGGTGTCCATTTCCTGAGTTTAGTTGCAGGCTGCCTCCACACACATGGTTTGTAACAAGTCTCCAGAAGAACTAAGTTGTGGCCGATCGTCCTATTGGGGGCAAGGCAGTAGCTCTGTAAGCTTGTTTGACATTAGCATACAGCAGATCAAGGGTTTTATTTTCTCTGGTGGGACAATTAACTAACTGTGTAAATCCAGTCAGGCGAGAGGTGAGGGAAACATGATTGAAATCCCCTGATATGATCAAGAATGCTTCTGGGTGTTTAGTCTGTATCCTAGCAACGAGGTCATGTAGAACTTCACATGGAACTTCAGCAGTTGCCTTGGGTGGAATGTACACAAGTATTGTTATGATATGACTGAACTCCCTTGGTACATAATATGGTCTCATACTAACTGCCAATAATTCATTGTCTGGACAGCACATCTTCTCCTTGACAGTAACATGTGCAGGACTGCACCATCTCTGGTTCGCAAATAAAGCCAACCCCCTACCTTTCTTCTTGCCACTAGCTTTAGCATCTCTGTCTGATCTTATGAGAGTGAAGCCAGGTAGATCCACATTGGAGTCTGAGATGTTTTGATTCAACCACGTTTCAGTAAAACACAAGAGACTACAGTATACTTTCTTCAGTCTTCACCAGTATCTCCAGTTCATCAGTCTTGTTGGGCAGAGAGTTGACATTCCCCATGATGACTGACAGCAGAAAAGGCTTATATCTCCATTTCCGAGCCTTAACTTTTGCACCAGCACGGCAACCACGAAAACACCTCTTCAACTGAGCTGGAATAGGGTGATGGTGTCCTCCAGACTTGCTCCATGAAGCGCATTCCGGAACATGATGACAAGATGACAGATACAATGTAGGTACTGTTACGTGGTGGCAGTAACTGACTGAATATTGACATTTTGACAATATGTGAATTATTCAAGAGCAGTGAATTAACAGAAAGTGAATGTGAATGAATTCCCAACGCTGGCAGGTGGCATTGTTTAGGATAGCCTCAGCCATCAGTATGAATGTGTGTGTGTGTGTGTGTGTGTGAACGGGTGAATTGGGAGTCTGTTGTGTAAAGTGCTTTGGATAAAAGCGCTATAAAAGTGAAGACACTGTTTAATAGTCCAGTCCAAATTGTGTTTAAATAAGTAGCATCATAATCATCAAGCCGGGATGGGAAGAGGGTTCAGAGGATGACACATTTGTCTTTGTATTTCTGTTCCAGTTCTTTTATTTCTAGTTCATGCTTCTTCTTTAACTCCTCTGTTTCTTCTTTCAGGTTTTTTTCTTTGTGACTTGAGAGGTTTTGTAACAGATTATACTGTTTGGTGTTGCTCTCTTCCTTCTCCTGCATTTGTCTCACATGCTTTTGCTTCAATTCCTGGATTTCTTCCATGTGCTTCTCGACCAACGATGCAAAGTCCTTGGTGTATTTCCTTCTGAACTCATTGAACTCTTCAGCTTGTTTTCTGGCCTCCTCTTCATATTTCTTCTTAATTTCCTCCAGTTTCTTCTTATAGTTTTCCTCCAGTTCTTTTCTCTCCTTCTCCTCCTGTTCTCTTCTGATTCGATCTTCTTCTTTTCTTTTCTTTTCATGTTTCTCTCTTTCCTGCTCATATTCTTCTTGTAGCTTTGTTATTCTTGTTTTCTCCTCCTGTCGTTTCTGATCATCTTCTTGATTTCGTTTGTCCCACCATTCTTTTTGTTTCTTTTCCCAGTCCTCTCGTTGCTTTCTAAGCTCTTCTTTGCTCTGCTCCAACTCTCTATCAATGGTTTCCTTCTCCTTTGATTCTGACTTTATTTTTTTCTCCAGAGCTGCAAGTTTTTGCTCCCACTCTTTATGTTGAAGTTCTTCCTGCCTTTGCTTGTTCTTCTCTTCTTCTTGTCTCTTTTCCTGTTCTTTCTTTTTCTCCTCACGCTCCTTGTTGATGTTTTCCTCCATTTCTTTCAGTTGTCTGGCTCTCTCTTTTTCAATTTTTGACTTCTGTTGTTTCATTTTTCTCTTCACTTCTTCCATTTCCTGCTCGTGTTTCCTTTGCAGCTCCTCCTTCTGTCTCTCCATTTCTTCTTCTTTCTCCTTCAGGATCCTGTCCACCTCCTTCTGTATGGCTTCCTCGGCCTCTTGAAACATCTCTGAGGTGTAGAAGCTGCCGCCATTTTCCTTCATCATCTTGTAGGACATCTTCATCAGTTCCCTGACTTGTGTGCGGTCGGTCTGATTGTTGTTTTTGAAGACCTGATATCTTCCTCCACATTCATGTATCAGTTTTGTCAAAAAGCCTTCACGGTCCTTTTCTATGTAACTCTCAAATGTTTGATTTATCAGTTTATCTCCTCCGGTGAATATAATGATGATGAAATCTCCTGAATTCTTACCGAAGCATTTCTTGATCAGTTCCACTGACTCTTTTTCCTCTTTTGTGAAGCGACCGATCTGCAGCACCAGTAAGAACACATGAGGTCCAGGAGACAACATGCTGATGCATTTCACCAGCTCCTGTTGAACGTCCTCATTTGATAGATTTGTGTCGAACAAGCCGGGAGTGTCGACCACAGCTACAGGCTGCCCATCAATCTCTCCGGTTGCTTTCTCACAAAACTGGGTGATTGAACTGATGCTGGCATCAGATGTGAATTGTTGTTTTCCCAAAATGGTGTTTCCAGTTGCACTCTTACCACTGCCAGTCCGTCCAATCAGCACTATCCTGAGAGTCTTGCTGCTCTGATGTTGATCGTCACCTCCCGTCACACTCTGTTTCACATCCTGCAGTTCAGCTTGAAGTCTTGTAAGCTTCTCCACTTGAGCCTTGGTGAACATCTTCATTGTGAAGCATCTGGATCCTTCAACTCTCATCTTTACCACATCATCCAACAGCTTTGGGATCTGCTGCTGGTCCCTGATGTTGAGGACAAACTGTCTTCCTCCACATCTCTGATGGAGCTCCTGGATGTCCTTGTTTTCTTTTACAAAGTTATCAACAGCTGGAGCTGTAGGATCTGACTCCACAGTGAACAGAATCATGGTGAAGTCATTGACTCGAGAGCTGAAAGTGTTCTGGATGGTCTCCAACTCTCCCTTGTCTTCATCAGTGAGGGGACCCACAGGAAGGACCAGGATGAAGGCATGGACGCCCTCAGGATCACAGAGGGAGATACACCTGATTGATTCCTCCATCACTTCCTCCTGAGGTTTTCCATTTAATGCAGGCAGCTCCACCAGGGTCACCCAACGTCCCCACACCTCTCCCTGATGTTTAACACACTCTGAGCTGGAGACTGAATGAAGCGCTGTCTGACCTAAAATGGCCTTGGCTGCTGAGGTCTTCCCTGCTCCACTCCTCCCCCACAGAACCACGTTTAAAGCTTTTTTATTTGCGGTTTGTTCAATCCTCTCCATTAATGATCTGTGGTTTTTTTCAGACAAGCTGTAGTGTCTTCCTTCACAGTTTTGAAATAGTCCATAAACAATGGAACTCATTTCACTGTCATGTGTCAGGATGACCATTGAGAACTTCAAAGCATCTTCACCAAACAAACTCAGGATGAACTTCAGTCTCTGGATGTTCTCCTCTGTGAATTCAGAAGGCTTCACTAACAGCAGCAGAACATTTGGTCCAGGAGGACAAAGACTCACACAGTCCTGCACCTTTCTTCTCACATCCTGCTCAGACAAACTGAACATGTCTGGAGTTTTTACTACTGTTAAAGGTTTTCCTCTCCAGTCTCCATGCATGACCACACGTTGCTTGGTTGGGAGTGAAACTGAGTGAGAACTTTTGCCTCTGATGATGAAGTTAGCAAGTTTTGTCTGTTTGTCATCACTATTTCCCAGTAGCACAATCCTGAAATCAGATGCTGTAATACAATGCAGAGAAAAATACAATGGCATTAACTCATTATGAGACTGAAATAACGGCAGCGCTATGCTTAGTGTCAACATTTTGTTGAAT
This sequence comes from Centropristis striata, assembly GCF_030273125.1. Taxonomy (NCBI): domain Eukaryota; kingdom Metazoa; phylum Chordata; class Actinopteri; order Perciformes; family Serranidae; genus Centropristis; species Centropristis striata. The sequence continues at coordinate 4,614,127 of NC_081527.1, read as the reverse complement.
ATGCTGTGAATGTGTTCCCTGTGGTTCACTGGTAGATTGCATACCATTAAGGCTGAGTCCTTGTGGGAGAGGACTGAGGTTTGAGTCCGGCCCGAGGTCCTTTTGCTGCATGTCTCCCCCTTCTATTCCCTCTGTCACTGTAAAATAAAGCACGAAAGGGCCAAGATTAATAAATCTTTATGTATGTTTATTCTTTATTAATGTTTATTATTCACAATTAACCTGTGATTTAAGGTGTAATTAAAATTAGGGCCAGGACTTTAACGCGTTAATTAAGATTAATTAATTACAGAAAAATTAACACGTTAAAAATATTGACGCATTTTAATCGCACTTATTTTTGCACCGCGGAACGTTTCTCACTGGATGAGTTTCAGGCGGACCGATTATACTGGAGCACCAACTAGCGTTCATGAGTTCAGACAACAACAAACCACAGTGAACATGAAGGAAGAAGCTGATGAGACCTTTGGTTGGCCCCGTGGATGATGGGACATTTAGTTACTAAAAACCAACGGATGGAAGCGTCGATAAGAGCATGGTTGTGTTGCTATGCAACAAGGAATTCACATATCACCGCAACACATCCAGCCTCAAGTATCACCTCAATGCTAAACATATAGCAGCTAGCGGCTAGTGTGGTAGCTAGCATGGATTACTTAAAAAACCAAAGTATTATAGTTTACAGAAGGTCTACCTACCTATAGGCTACCTGAATTTATGAAATGTACTATATTTATAAATATGCTATTGCTACACTCAATGGCAAAAATTGCACTGGTCTGTTGGACTTGAACTAAAATAAACAATATTTTTGTTGTTTAAGATTATGTATTCAGTCATTATTCAATGGTATACTAAAAATCCATGTGAAAATATTTATGCAATGCAATGCAATTAATTTCGATTAATTAATAACAAAGCCTCTAATTAATTAGATTAATTTTTTTAATCAAGTCCCGGCCCTAATTAAAATATAAACTCAATCTCCTGCAAATTCTGTTCATACACAGCTGTTTCAAGAAATTACATTTTAAGAAAAGATGTTGTGGTGGTCAGACATGAATTTAGCCAAGCTTATATAGTTTGGTTGAACTGGTCAGCCAAACTTGAAACAATAAGGGTCAACTTTCTTTTTTTGTTTCATACTATAGTGTTCCTAGCTGCAGGACTCAGACTGCAGCTCACGCTTGTGTTTTACTAAGATGCTTTAGCTGACACAGTGAATAACACATGAAAATGATCTTGCACAGCTCACGTACCTGTATTGACAATGTTTGGGCCCTTAGCCTTAAGCAAGTAGCATACAGTAAATATAAAACTAGAAAATTTCCTCTGGGGAAATTCTGAAAGGGCCACAGGGAATACTGTACACTATGATGAGATTCTTCAATTAATACTAGTAATGTTATAATACTATATAATATACAAGGAGCACACCTACAACAAGCATTCCTTTTCAAGTATTTATTTATACAGCAACCTATCCCCTTTAACCTAAAAAATTTGCACAGTTTTTCACGACTTACGTCGCGAAAAATTCATATTCCGTAGAGAAAAGTAATAGCAGACCAATCTCGATCGAACCGCACGTTCTGATATATAACTAGTAGCGGAACGAAATTGTGTCCGGAAGAGGAAGAAGAAAAAATCCACAGTATAACAATAGTGCTCGGTGCGATTGCCCTGTGGCCTTAAATATGAGAAAAGGGGCCATTGCATTTCCTCTAAGTCACTTAATAAAAACGGTTAGACAAGCAAATTATTTAGCATTCAATTGTTATTTATTTTTAATTGCGAAGAAATATGAGATGTGTTTAGAGCAATCATGGATAAAAGGATTTGTGTGAACAAATGTTTAATGCCTTGTCAGAAATGTTTTTGCACTTACCAGCAGCTTTAACAGCATCTGTGATGGTTGTGGTCTTTGCTTCCTTTTGTTTTGGTATTTGCTGATCACCTGCTGAAGTAGATGTTGTGTCCTGGAATACATCACAGCTCACATGCTCTCCATTGTTCTCCTTCACAGTTTGACTCAAACGTGTTAACAGCTCTCGACGTCCAAGGGTCTTCAGCCACAAACACCTGTACTGACACATTCTGATCAGATCTTTCAATGGAGGATGTTTCATATAGTTTTCCATGGAACCTGAACTCTCCTCCCTGGGTGTTGACACCAGAACCAGAGAATGATCAAATGTTCGCTCGCTGAACTTTTCAAGGACTTTGCAGAGTCTCAGTTTGTGTTCCTCAGTGAAGTCTTCAGGCTGTAGAACCAGCAGGAACACATGAGGTCCAGGATCAGAGAGTCTCACACAGATTTCTACATGTTCTGTCAGTTTGTTTACAGAGATGTTGGGATCCAGCAGATCTGGAGTGTTGATTAGAACTATTTTTTTCTTCTCTAGTGTTCTTCTGACTGGCAAACAGTTGTCTGGTTTTTCCTCCGTAAAGAACAGATTCTCTCCCAGTATGAAGTTCCCCACTGATCTCCTCATAGACCAGCTGTTCCCCAGCAGAACAACTCTCAGCTCAGACACTGAAATTAAAGAAATGAATTAGTTGCAGAATGTTTGTCATATAATCCGTGAAATATTGCAGAGTTGTCTGCTTTCTCTCCAAAATAAAATCTGAGTTTGTACCAACCACCTACGAATACATTGACTTAACATGTTAATTTACAGAAGAATAATTCACAATAGGTTCAATTTTTTTTGGGCCCACCACCACCCGTCCACTTTTGGAGGACAACTTTATTTTTATTTACAGAACAAGAAAAGGTCAAACAACTTAAACAGAAAATAAGGTAAATAATCAAAAAAATAAAGAGTAGATATTTACAACACCAGTTGTTGTTACCATTGATTTCTGATAGTTACTAGGTAGGAGGAGGGTTATTGTGTGGCCATACATATATGCTGATAAGCAAATCAGCAGACAGACAGACAGACAGACAGACCAACCAATGGGGGAATTTTATGTAAATGCTATGGATGCGTATGTGTGTGTGTGTGTGTGTGTACTTTGTATTTATAAGTGCTTGACTCACTGTCAGGTGGCAGCCATTCAAAGCTTTTTCTCCGCTTCACAGGTGGTCGATCACCTGACCCTGAAAAAAACCAAAAAACCAAGGTCATTCAGCTGTCGATTATTTTATACGTATCACCCATTATGTGTTTTTACTTGTTTTCGTTCAAATTAGAAAAAAGTTTACAGGCAAAACTCAGATTAACAGCAAATTGAACAACATGGTACATCCCTGAAAAATATTTAGATATTTTGTCCCAGAACTCGAACTTGGGACACGACCAGAATCAAAATGTTTAATTGTTGGACCTGGTGTCACTAACACAGATATTATAATGACAGGAATGGAACGATAGACCAGTTTGGAGTGGGCAGTTGCGTGCACAGACTGGTGGCAAAAATTCAGAGGAAAACAATTGCAATTTATGAAAACAATAAGAAAAAAGAGGGAACAGAAGAGTTTCAGGAATAACATCTTGCTGCTGTTGGATGACAGAACAGGAACAGTAAAAAAAATACTGGCCTTCATCCAATTACTTTGTCAAAGACTCCATTTGAAGCTAGATATTAAATGGACGGACTAGACCACTGAAATCATATGAAATTCTCAGAAAATTATCTGATAATATATAAATACATATATCTTTATTATCAATTACAAATGAATGTCTTGAGCTAGAGCTATTCCGGCTCTAATGTAGCAAACCATGACAGGTTTCAGCTGCTCAAACTGAACCAACAGCTCTTACTCTTGCTATGTTTCTTGACTTCATCCTTGCTTGTGTTGTATTAACTCTCATTTGTACATCTGCTAAATGACATTGTAGAATTGTAGAACTGTAAATACAAGAATTTTGGATGATTTCAGCGGTGCAGTCCGTCCGTTTAATGTCTGCAACCATAAAATTCTCCTTCAAGCTCCAAAAGGAGTCAAAGTAATCGATAAGTATGAACAGTTTTTTAAAATTACTGTTCTGACATCCAACAGCACAGCAAGACATCATAACCCCCTGAAACTCACTTTCTGGAAGGACATATTATTCTCCACTACACTATGATGAGATTCTTCAGAGATTTCAAACAATTAATGCTAGTAATGTTATGATACTATATTATATACAAGGATTACACCTACAACAAGCATTCCTTTTCAAGTATTTATTTATACAGCAACCTATGACCTTTAACCTCAAAATGTGTGTGTGAAACATGTGTATCTGGAGGAGTGTGCGCGCTTACGCGTGTGTGTGTAACTAAAATGACATAAAGTTACCTGTGTGTGTGTGTGTGTGAAGCATGTGTATCTGTAGGAGTGTTTGCGCTTACGCGTTTCTGTCTGTGTCTGTATGTGTGTGTGTGTGTCTGGGTCTCTTTCAGTGAGCGATACATCAAAGGATGAAAGGATGAAAGGCTTTTGGGTCGACCAATCAGAGCAGAGCAATCAACAGAATTAACTGCCGCTGTAGAATGTTCCGGCACAGTGACAGCAGCCAGGGGTGGACAGACTGGAATTTCTGGCCTCGAACAGAAAGCATTTTTGGCAAAACCATAATACCTATCATTGATCCGACTTCACTGTGAGCGTCCTGAGTTCTTCCTGAACGTCTACATATGTTTTTTGTGAAGAAAAATGAAGAAATAGCTTTGTAAGAGCGATCTGAAAAGCTGTTAAATATGCTTTTCTACAGGAATCTTCCTGCATTTTTAATTTGGGAGTCAATGGGGCTGTTGGTGCGTGTTGGCGGTGCATCTGTGTGTCCTACGCCCAAACTATAACTCTGACAGCTTTACCAGAAAATTGTGAGTGAGAAGACAAATTTTCTACGTTCCTACGTTTCTATGTATAAATTATTTCTGTAGAGTGGAATTTGCGGCCTGGAGCGCAGCTTTCAAATTAATTTTTTGACAAATTTTTCCCTCCCTCTACACTCTGGCGATGATCTCACACACTGTGACACGAACATTCCATGCCATACACCCATTATAATCTCAGAATTTATCCAAAAATGATCATGGTCATTGAACAGGGATTGATAGAAAACTATATGACCTATCGAAACGTGTATTAATACACCAATACACAAGACTTGTGTCTACCATTTAAAGTTTAAATGGAGTCTCTAGGTGAAATTATGCCGGAGAAGTAGACGTTTAAAAATCTCCATTATTGTTCTTTTTCGTTCATTTTTTTTCGGCCGTCCCATTCACTTCAATGCAAAATTTTGGGCAGTTTTTCGCTTCTTACGTTGTGAAAAATTCGTATTCCTGAGAGAAAAGTAATAGCACACTGATCCCGATCAAACTGCACGTTCTGATATATAATTTGTCCTGAAACTCGAAGAGTTGCAGGACTAGTAGCGGGATGAAATTGTGTCCTGAAGAGGAAAAAGAAAAAATCCACAGTATAACAATAGTGCTTGGTGTGATTGCCCCGTGGCCCTAATTATAAGAAAAGGGGCCATTGCATTTCCTCTAAAATGTATTTTGCACCAAGTCACTTAATAAAAACCGTTAGACAAGCGAATTATTTAGCATTCAATGGTTTCAATTGCATTTATTTTTAATTGTGCAGAATTATGAGATCTGTTCAGAGCAATCAGGGACAAAAGGATTTGTGTGAACAAATGTTTAATGCCTTGTCAGAAATGTTTTTGCACTTACCAACAGATTTAACAGTATCTGTGATGGTTGCGGTCTTTGCTTCCTTTTGTTTTGGTACACCTGCTGAAGTAGATGTTGTGTCCTGGAAGACATCACAGCTCACATGCTCTCCATTGTTCTCCTTTGCAGTTTGACTCAAACGTGTTAACAGCTCTGGACGTTCAAGGGTCTTCTGCCACAAACACCTGTACTGACACATTCTGATCAGATCTTTCAATGGAGGATGTTTCATATAGTTTTCCATGGAACCTGAACTCTCCTCCCTGGGTGTTGACACCAGAACCAGAGAATGATCAAATGTTCGCTCGCTGAACTTCTCAAGGACTTTGCGGAGTCTCAGTTTGTGTTTCTCAGTGAAGTCTTCAGGCTGTAGAACCAGCAGGAACACATGAGGTCCAGGATCAGAGTGTCTCACACACTTTTCTACATGTTCTGTCAGTTTGTTTACAGAGATGTTGGGATCCAGCAGATCTGGAGTGTTGATGAGAACTATTTTTTTCTTCTCCAGTGTTCTACTGACTGGCACACAGTTGTCTGGTTTTTCCTCCGTAAAGAACACAGTCTCTCCCAGTATGAAGTTCCCCACTGAACTCCTCTTAGACCAGCTGTTCCCCAGCAGAACAACTCTCAGCTCAGACACTGAAATTAAAGAAATGAATTACTTGCAGAATGTTTGTCATATAAGCCGTGAAATATTGCAGAGATGTCTGCTTTCTCTCCAAAATAAAATCTGAGTTTGTACCAACCACCTACGAATACATTGACTTAACATGTTCATTTACAGATGAATAATTCACACTAGTTTCAGTTTGACTCACTGGAAGGTGGGAGCTTTAAGCTGCTGCTACGCTTCACAGGTTGTGGATCATCTGACACTGTAACAAAACAAAACATTAAGTCAAGTAAATGTAATCTTAATCAAAAGGGATACTTTCTAGAAGGACATATTATTTTCCTCCTGCCTGCAGCGTCTAGTTCTTCAAACTGGGAACATGCAGAACATCATCTACTGCAGTAACACACTGACTGAGTCAGTACCTCATACAACCTTAATTCAGAACTATCCCTTTAAGGATAAAAAGCTGTAGAGTGATCATGTTACTGTATACTGGACAAGAAGTCAAGTGACATAAAGTCTGTAAAACGGATATACGTCACACTACATTGTTCAAGAGGTCAATTACTGTCTCATTTTAGTGAGATATGGAGGACAACTTTATTTTTATTTACAGAACAAGAAAAGGTCAAACAACTTAAACAGAAAATCAGGTAAATAATGAAAAATAAATAAAGAGTATATATATACACAACACCAGGTGTTGTTAACATTTATTTCTGATAGTTAATAGGTAGGAGGAGGGTTATTGTGTGGCCATACATATATGCTGATAAGCAAATCAGCAGACAGACAGACAGACGGACAGACCGACCAATGGGGGAATTTTATGTAAATGCTATAGATGCGTATGTGTGTGTGTGAAAGTATGTGTGTACTTTCTATTTATAAGTGCTTGACTCACTGTTAGGTCGCTCATCTTCATTGCTGTTTCTCCGCTTCACAGGTTGTCGATCACCTGACCCTGTAAAAAAACAAAAGCCAAGGTCGTTCAGCTGTCGATTTTTTACATGTATCACCCATTTTTATGTATTTTTACTTGTTTTCGTTCAAATTAGAAAAAAAAGTTTACAGGCAAAACTCAGATTAACAGAAAATTGAACAACATGGTACATCCCTGAAAAATATTTAGATATTTTGTCCCAGAACTCGAATACCTCGGGACACGTCCAGAATCAAAATGTGTAATTGTTGGACCTGGTGTCACTAACACAGATATTATAATGACAAGAATGGAACGATAGACCAGTTTGGAGTGGGCAGTTGCGTGCACAGACTGGTGGCAAAAATTCAGAGGAAAACAATTGCAATTTATGAAAACAATAAGAAAAAAGAGGGAACAGAAGAGTTTCAGGGGTAACGTCTTGCTGCTGTTGGATGACAGAACAGGAACAGTAAAAAAAATACTGGCCTTCATTCGATTACTTTGTCAAAGACTACATTTGAAGCTAGACATTAAATGGACGGACTGGACCACTGAAATCATATGAAATTCTCAGAAAATTATCTGATATATATATATATATATATATATTTTGCATTGAAGTGAATGGGACGGCCGAAAAAAATGAGCGAAAAAGAACAATAATTGGGGATTTTTAAACGTCTACTTCTCCGGCATAATTTCAGCTAGAGACTCCATTTAAACTTTAAACAGTAGACACAAGTCTTGTGTATCAGTGTACTAATCCACGTTTCGATAGGTCATATAGTGTTTTATCAATCCCTGTTCAATGACCATGATCATTTTTGGAGAAATTCTGAGATTATAATGGGTGTGTATTGCACGGAATGTTCGTGTCACAGTGTGTGACATCATCGCCAGAGTGTAGAGGGAGAGAAAAAATTGTCAAAAAATAAATTTGAAAACTGCGCTCCAGGCCGCAAATTCCACTCTACAGAAATAATTTATACATAGAAACGTAGGAAAATTTGTCTTCTCACTCACAATCCTCTGGTAAAGCTGTCAGAGTTATAGTTTGGCCGTAGGACGCACCGATGCGCCACCAACACGCACCAAAAGCCTTATTGGCTCCCATATTAAAAACGCAGGAAGATTTCTGAAAAAGGGAGATGTAACAGTTTTTTTAGATCGCTCTAACAAAGCTATTTTTTCATTTTTCTTAAAAAAAACCCATATGTAGACGTTCAGGAAGAACTCAGGACGCTCAAAGTGAAGTCGGATCAATGATAGGTATTATGGTTTTGCCAAAAATGATTGCTCTGATTGCCTTTGATCTTTGCTCTGATTACAGTTACAGATACACACACACACACACACACAAGATACACATGCTTCAAACACACACACACACACACACACACACACACACACACACACACACACATTTTGAGGTTAAAGGTCATAGGTTGCTGTATAAATAAATACTTGAAAAGGAATGATTGTTGTAGGTGTGCTCGTTGTATATGATATGGTATCATAACATTTCTAGTATTTTTTTAAATTGTTTAACATCTCTGAAAATTCTCATCATAGTGTACACACACCGGCAGTAGCCCCCGTGGCCCTTTCAGAATTTCCCCAGAGGAAATTTTCTAGTTAGAAATTAGATTTGCCTCCCTGATTATTAATATAATATAGGTATGTGATCGTTGGTTTTATTTGTCATTATTTAATTTTATACAGCATGCCAGTGTTTTAGTTACTGTTTAAAAAATCACCAATCAAATCAGACTGTTTTGTTCTAAAGAACACTGTAGCTGAAAATTGTACATCCAAAATGTAGGCTTGATTAAAAGAAATGCATCAGTCAGGCTGCACAAAGCTCAAACTACAAAAGAGAAATGAATATTTACAGAGTAAACTGAATATTGATGAATACTTTAGAATGAGGCAGTTAGCATCCCAGTGAACAGGAGCAGACAGTGAGTTATTGAGACTCACCTGTTGATGCAGACGCCATGATGTCACTCTGCTGGAAACATCACACAACCATTCAACTGCTGAGTTTGAAGGCCTAAAAAATCCGTCAAGAAACCCACAACAGAAGAATCAAAACATCCGTTATCTCAGAATACTGCAGGGTTGTATGCTATACAGAGTTTAAAGGCCATTGAGGTAAATTTGTGATTTTGGCTTTGAACTAAAGAAATAAAATTGACATGATTATGTTTATTGTCACTATGTATTTAATGGCTTGAGAATTATAACTTATATGTAATACTGTGATAAACACACCAGCTCATGACAAATTCAGTGCTGTTATTTAAATTATAAGGAAAAGTATTCATGATGGCAGCAGTCAGTCACTGGGAAAGAAAAGTTGTATGGCAGTTTTGAAGCAGCACAAACACCAAACTTGTGTTTTGTGAACAGAAAGAGGAGACAGACAAAGTCTGACTGAATTTACCTGGTTCTGCGCTCCTCATGACGTCACTCTGCAGATAATAATCTGAAGGCTGAAACTGTTACCAGAAGAACATAAAAGTCAAATGTAATTATTTTCACCTTCACAGCCAACTTTAAACAAACTTCTTCTGATTACAGCTGAAAACATGGTAGAGACCTGTGTGTAGAATTTCCATATAATTCATGATTAATGTTTTTACTTTTTAATGCATTTAGGGCCACGGGGCAATCGCACCGAGCACTGGTCCCATACAGCAATAGCTGTTGGGACCAGTGCTCAGGGCGATTCATTGAAATGAATGGGACGGCCGAAAAAAAATGATTGGAGATTTTTAAACGTCTACTTCTTCGGCATAATTTCACCTAGAGACTCCATTTAAACTTTAAACAGTAGACACAAGTCTTGTGTATCGGTGTATTAATCCACGTTTCGATAGGTCATATAGTTTTTTTATCAATTCCTGTTCAATGACCATGATCATTTTTGGAGAAATTCTGAGATTATAATGGGTGTGTATTGCACGGAATGTTCGTGTCACAGTGCGTGACATCATCGCCAGAGTGTAGAGGGAGAGAAAAAATTGTCAAAAAATAAATTTGAAAACTGCGCTCCAGGCCGCAAATTCCACTCTACTGAAATAATTTATACATAGAAGTGTAGGAAAATTTGTCTTCTCACTCACAATCCTCTGGTAAAGCTGTCAGAGTTATAGTTTGGGCGTAGGATGCACAGATGATCCACCAACACGCACCAACAGCCTCATTGGCTCCCATATTAAAAACGAAGGAAGATTTCTGAAAAAGTGAGATTTAACTGTTTTTTTAGATCGCTCTAACAAAGCTATTTTTTCATTTTTCTTTAAAAAAACCATATGTAGACGTTCAGGAAGAACTCAGGACGCTCAAAGTGAAGTCGGATCAATGATAGGTATTATGGTTTTGCCAAAAATGCTTTCTGTTTGAGGCCAGAAATTGCAGTATGTCCACCTCTGGCTGCTGTCACTGTTCTAAAACAGTCCACAGCTGTTAGTTTCCGTTGATTGCTCTGCTCTGATTGGTCGAACGCAAAGCTTTGATGCTTTGATGTATCTCTGACAAAAAGAGAGACCCAGACACACACACACAAGGTTGCTGTATAAATAAATACTTGAAAAGGAATGCTTGTTGTAGGTGTGCCCCTTGTATATTATATACTATCATCACATTACTAGTATTAATTGTTATAAATCTCTGAAGAATCTCATCATAGTGTACACACACCAGCAGAAGCCTGTGGCCCTTTCAGAATTTCCCCAGAGGAAATTTTCTAGTTAGAACTTGCTCTTCGTTTTTCCAGTGTAACCAGTAACGTCTAACATGGCGACATTCAGTTTGATATAAAAGAAATGTAACCTTGTATCACTTTCTGATATATTTCTCTTATGTAACTCTAAAAAAAAAAACTTGACATCACTATAAAAATAAAAGGAAAAGTAATTGTGAAGCATCCGTTTTTAGCGTATTGTTTATTAACGCGCATTTACCTGAAGTCATAAATCTGAAGCTGACAGTTAAAATGTTTCTTTCTGAATAAAGAAAGCTTAACTATCCTTAGCTGCTGCATCAACATTTACATCGAAATATAATTAATAAAAGTCACACTCAATTATAAGTATGAAACTCTTCTTCCTCGTGTTTAAGTAGGGTGTAGAGACTTAAAAAACTCTTTTCACAGCATTAGTCGGAGTTGTCTAAAGACGCAGCTTTATTTAAGATAATTAACTGATTCTGATCCATTTAAAATCATGTGTTTTGTTGCGTATTTTTGCCGCATGTGTCCGCCCCAAACACCTAAATTAACCTGCGCATTAACCTGAAATCACTTAGCCTACCTTACTTACACACTTTCACTTACACACCTTTCAGTGTGAGCTTTAGTATTTATGCCAGTTTCATGTGTCGGTGAACAGAATTAACAGCTTTTAAATGAATGTGATAATAAAATATATTTTGAGCTGAAACTCACCCGATGCTCGTCGTTATGAATTCATGCAACAGGTTCGCAGAGAAAGTTCATCTCTTTATTTCTGACCAGAAATAAAATACTGAACATCACAACAACGGTACTTCCTGTAACTTTCAAAATAAGATAAGATATTCCTTCATTAGTCCCACTAACACAATTTCTAGAGTTACAGCAACAAAAATAGAAAGAAGCATCACTAAAATAACAAGAAATAGTAAACAAGCAATATCAACAAGAAACATAAAGTATTAACAATTAAAGCAAAACAAATAAAAAAAACATTATATATAGTTTACAATACGGACAGACTCAAATGACTGTGCATCATTACACAGAGAAAAGTATTTATATTGCACAAAGAAATGATAACACACCTGACTGAAGTACTGGAGGTAGTTTGAGTACATATATTCAAGCTGCACACTGTAAGAAGACATCAACAAAAAATATAAATATAAAGAAAAGAAAGCAATTTACTTCACTTAGAGGGTCTAATCTTAAGGCAATCAGAGTTGTTGTTTTTTTAGAATTTCAATATACTTATTTAACTTTAAATGTCTTTATAATATTTAGCTTTTTTTCTTGATGTTTTTATCATTAAATGTCAAGCATTTTGAATGATCTTGTTGCTGAAATGTGCTATATGAAGAAACTTTTATTGCCTTTGGTCTTCAAAAATAAACATTAAACACATTAAAACTTTATTATTGTTGGAAGATGCCAGAGACCGTTAGTGTTGTTCACCGGGTGAACCTGATCCTGTTATATGTTGTGGCGGTTTTGATCAATGCAGTGTAAGTTCTGGGGAAAAAAAAGAACTGAAATAGTTGGATCAAACAACATGTGTAAATTATATAGATGTACACAAAAATACGTATTTGGGATAGGAAGAAAACAGGTGTAACAAACCTTTAATCATTTGTTATTATATTGTATTTTGGTGTAATCACCCTTCCAACTGTTTAGTGTTGGGGTGTACTAAACCTTTAAACTGTTAGAAATGATGGTGTAAATACACCTTTAAATTGTTAGAATTGATGGTGTAAATAAACCTTTAAATTGTTAGAAATGATGGTGTAAATAAATCTTCAAAACTTGTTAGAAGGGAGACTTGTAGCTTCATCAGAATCGGACTGATTTCTGGAGGGAAATTCTTTAGTTAGAAGCTTCATGATCGTCAATAATTAAATCTTAGTATTTTTATTCGGGTGTAGTAGAATTTTAAAATTGTAATACAAGTGTAACTTATTTAAAAAAATGGTGTTTGGGTGAGATGCTGATGTAGTTGTAGTTCTACAGCTGTCCAGTAGGGGGCGCTGACAGGTCTAGAAATGCAGGTCCAGATCTGCAGGTCCAGATCTGTAGACACATATTTCCTATAACAGATAATGAAGTGACACTAAAAGACTTATTGTAATTATCTTAAATGGCCAGTTTTACCCATGATAAAAGAAACGCAGTTCAAATTAATAAATAATATTCATCCTACTGCTGAAACCCTAAGGAAAAGGTTTAATTTTGAAGTAAGTCTGTGTGTTTTCTGTACGATAGAACATGAAACAATTGAACACTTGTTTTTCTCTTGCTCAGTCACAATGCAGTTTTGGAAAGATGTTTATCGATGGATAAATATTGGGATTAACAATTCTATGTTTAACCAATTTCAAGTGATGATTTATATGGATGGTCTGCAAAAAAAAGATATCCAAAATGGTGAACATAATTCTTATTATGGGAAAACATCATATACACAAGAATAAATGGAAAAACAGCAAACCCACCATAAATTCTTTTAAAAATGAAATAAAAAAATTATATAACATCCCTGAAGTCATTAACGGAAGATATAATCAGTCCATAACTGATTTGTATGAAACAATGTCTAGTTCTGTTCAATATGTGCTGTGTGTGAGTCTGAGTGTGTGTTTGTGTGCGTGCATGACTAAATGCGTGTGTGTGCATGTTTGTGTATGTGTACATACAGATGTGTATGTGGGGGAGGGAGGGGTGGGTTTTGTCATTTTTATTGTCTGTTTTTATTCTTATTTTTTGTAAAGCACTTTGTGTTGCATTTTTATGTATGAAAAGCGCTATATAAATAAAGTTTGATTTGTTGTCTTTTAGGATGCAATCCTGTTATTTTCTTTTATTATGCGCATTTATTGTTGAAAGTCAACCCCTGTATTTATTTTATTTTATTAATGTGTTCTAAGCTCGTACTGTGTTTTTAAAATGCAAGCAATGTTTCCTCGAATGAGTTTTTGAAAATTGATGTTTCAAATTGAAATATACGAAAAAATGTGATGTTAAATAAAGTTGAGGGAAAAAAAAGAAAAAAAAAAAGATATTGCCTGAGGGGGGCGGGGTTAGACTCCTGCCTCCATGTGGGCGGGGCTTAAGAGCAGCAACATTCCATAACATGTAGGAACGCCCCTCAGATTTAACAGGATATCTGCAGTTTTAATGGTGCCTGCTGAAGGTTGACGCAAACTGCAGAGCCACGTGTGTTTTCGTATAACGGCACGTTAACGGTTGTTTAACGGTAAGACTTCTCAATGTCAGTTTAACGTTACAGGAATGCTAAATGACGAGCTAGCTCATGTTAGCGGTTAGCGGTCTGCAGTGTTATAAAAGTACCGCTATTATATATAAGTGTTAGTTTAAAATAACAGATAAACAATGCTGCATTCAACTCAAACCCCGCTGTAATGGTGGTAGTTACTGCTGAAATATACCTCACACCATTTATATACAGTCTATGCTAACACCGAGCTAACAGCTGCTGAACTATTAACCCTCCTGTCGTCCTTCCGGGTCAAAGTGACCCAATCTGTTCTGACTATTCATTCTTTCCTCCCTCCTCCTGCCTTCCTCTCTTCTTTCCTCCTTCATTCCTTCTTTCCTTCCTCCTCTATCCTCCTTCCTTCTTTCCTCCCTCCTCCTGCCTTCCTCTCTTCTTTCCTCCTTCCTTCCTTCTTTCCTTCCTCCTCTATCCTCCTTCCTTCTTTCCTCCCTCCTCCTGCCTTCCTCTCTTCTTTCCTCCTTCCTTCCTTCTTTCCTTCCTCCTCTATCCTCCTTCCTTCTTTCCTTCCTCCTCTATCCTTTCTTTCTTTCTTTCTTTCCTTCTTTCCTCCTTCCCTTCTTTTCTTTCCTCCTTCAGCTATCTCCTTTCCTTTCTCTCTTCTTTCCTTCCTCCTGATTTCCTCTCCTTTCCTCCTTCCTTCCTTCTTTCATCCCTCCCGCCTCCATTCCTTCCTCTATCCTCCTTCCTTCTTCCCTTCCCTCGCCTCCCCTTTCCTTCCCCTCTTTCTTTCTTTCTTTCTTTCTTTCCTTCCTCCTTCCTTTCTGCCCTCTTTCCTTCCTGCCTCCCTCCTTTTCTCCCTCCTTCCTTCTTTATTTTTTCCTTCCTTTCTTCTCCTCCTCCCCTTTCTTTCCTCCATCCTCCTTCCTTTCTCTCTCCTTTCCATTCTTTCTCCTTTTCCTCCTCTCTTCTTTCCTTCCTCCATCCTTCTTTCTTTCCTTCATTTCCTCCCTCCTTCCCTTCTTTTCTTTCCTCCTTCCGCTATCTCCTTTACTTTCTCTCTTCTTTCCTTCCTCCTGATTTCCTCTCCTTTCCTCCTTCCTTCCTTCTTTCATCCTTCCCGCCTCCATTCCTTCCTCTATCCTCCTTTCTTCTTCCCTTCCCCCCCTTTACTTCCCTTCTTTCTTTCTTTCTTTCTTTCTTTCTCTTTCTTTCTTTCCTTCCTCCTTCCTTTCTGCCTTCTTTCCTTCCTGCCTCCCTCCTTTTCTCCCTCCTTCCTTCTTTATTTTTTCCTTCCTTTCTTCTCCTCCTCCCCTTTCTTTCCTCCATCCTCCTTCCTTTCTCTCTCCTTTCCATTCTTTCTCCTTTTCCTCCTCTCTTCTTTCCTTCCTCCATCCTTCTTTCTTTCCTTCCTTCTTTCCTCCATCCTTTTTTACTTCCCTTTGCGTCCTTCCCTCTTCTTCCTTCCTTGACCCGAGGACAACAGGAGGGTTAATGATAGCATTGCTGATACTTTAACCCTTTGGAGTTTTTGACTCCTTTTCATTCTGCCTGTATATAAACCACTTTAAAATCTTTACCATGCCATGTTGGTATCATTGTTTTCAGCACAACCTCACCTATATGACCAGATTATTATTTTCATTCTGACTTACTTGATCAACATTTTGAACCAAAAAGAAACAAAGAAAAACCAACACATTGGCCCAAAATGTAGTGGAGTAGAAGTATAAAGTTACATAAAATGGAAATGCTCAAGTGAAGTACAAGTACCTCAAAATTGTACTTAAGTACCGTACTTGAGTAAATGTACTTAGTTACTTTCCACCACTGCTTTTGATTAATTGATTGTGAACTTAATTGGTCTGTGAACTGTCATAGAGTAGTGAAAGATGCCTCAGAACTCAATTTAGCATCTGCAAATGTCTCGTTCAGTCCAAAAATCCAAATATATTAGTCACTAAACAACGATATAAAACTCATAAGCATCAGATCAATAAACCAGAGAAAATGGAACAAGAGAGTGTTTGGATTTTCCTCTTGATAAGTGACCTCAATGATTTATAACTTAATAACCAATATCACAACTGTCTAAAGTCTGTTGAGTTACTTTGCAAGCTTGTGCAATGATAGCATTATTTGGTGTACCAAATGAGGAAACAAACATGACCAAGAAGTAACTCAACATAATAGCATTTGTTTCTTTGCTGGCACAAATTTTACTTAATTGAAAGTCAAGTATGTCACCCACTGCAGCACAGTGGCTAAAAGATGTAATGCTGTTTTTACATTTGGAGACGATTAGATTTGCAATAAGATGCTCAGACAAATTTCAATCTGTTTGGGAACCTCTTTTGTCATACTTCATACTTTGGTTTATGTGTGTTTAGGGGGGAAAAAAAAGAAGAAAAATCTTTTGTAACTGTGCTGATAAGTCATTGTCACTACTATTGGTTTTTCACTAAAAAGATTTATAAAAAAAATAAATAACCAATATCACTTTGATCCTGTTTCCAGATGGCTGCAGCTCTGGCCAACAGAGCGATGGGAGCCGTCGTGGGATCAGCAGTTGCAGATGCAGCAGGTAATAAAAGTTATCATGGTGTTGAGTGTATTTGATCTCATGTAGTCAGTAAAATGCTTTAAGGCTAATAAGGAGTTTCCTTGTCCTGTCCCCTGTTGTAATACACATTATCAGTGGGTTTACATGTTGAAGAACCTTTTATATACTTCTCTAACCATTTGATTTCATTAGATTTACCTTTTTTGGAGGAAGTATATTCAGATCCTTTACCTAAGTAAAAGTACAAATACCAGAATGTAAAAATACTCAATTCTAGTAAAAGTCCTGGAATGGCAATTATAACTTAAATAAAAGTGAAAAAATGTGCTCAAAGCATCAAAAGTTAAAATGTCCCCTGTCAGGTTATAAATACAGCTTTTCTCCTAAAGAGTTGTGAGTTTGTCTAAAACATAAATAAAACAGAATGCAATAAGTTGCTAATCCCTTTTTTAATACATATATTCAATTAAAACTTTACAAAACAAATATTTTATGATTAAATTACAAACAATTTTTTTCTATTCTTTTTTTTCTTTTTTTACAATGCATCACATTTTCGAAGATCTTCATATGTTTTTTGTGTAAAATCTTAAAATAACTATCATTTTCAGATAATTGTAGTTGAGTAAAAAAAATACAATATTTCTCTCTGAAGTGTAGTGGAGTAGAAGTTTGTCATAAAATGAGACTACTCAAGTAAAGGTCTGAAATCAAATCTCAAATTTTACTTAAGTTAAGTTGTAGTGGCTATTTGTTAAATAGTTCTTTCACTTTTAAAACTTGCACAGAAGGCCACTGATGCACCACTTTTATTAGGATGTACTCAGGCAAAAAGAAGACCATTTACCAGACAGGATTCATGTTTTGGTTCATTTAATTTCCAGATCAAAGTAAACAAACATTTCATTGCTCTGGTAAAAAACTGTGTTCCTTCTGGTGCATTACCTGTCACTAGCACCTGCTACCTTTTATGAATTCAACTCTTTTCATTTATTAATACTGATGATTGTCCTAGTGTGTACCAGGACCTTTAACTTCAAATGTTTATTTGTTATATGCATTAATTTCAGAGTACACTGAGACATTAAACTGCATCATTTTCAATAAAATTTTGGAAAAGTTGGGGTGTTCTAAAACTTTTGACCAGTAGTGTACATTCTATACATTATAACAGTTATTTGGCATTTATTATTGATATATATTTTTTGTGTTTGTTTCTTTTCCTGAAAGTACTTTGCATTTTACAGATGTTGCACATTGGAGAAAATATATTTTAGCATGTTAAATATGTTTAAATAGTTGTTGCATGTAGTGGTGTGAACATCAATGAATAAATATAGTTAAATATATGCAGATATAGTGCATTACCTGTCACTAGCACCTGCTACCTTTAACCCATTGAGGCCTGAAAAATCGCTGGGCGATTTTAAAATAAGTATCACTCCCTCCGGGACATTAACGACACCATGGTTCTGATTACTGATGGCTTTATTTCTTCGTCGTCATCACAATCCACCGTCGAACTATAGTATGACAGTATTAAACATAAATACATTTACATAAACAGTGCAAAGTAAAGACAAATATATTAAGGAAATAAAAAGTAATACACATACCTCGCTGGCCGCATATAACCGAGAGGGAAATGAGTACTTAAAATATCCAGTTCGAAATATAAAAAATAAAAACATTTGCTTCTCGATACAGGGAAAACTTCTTTTCATCACATCAGGGAAAAATGTGTCGCCTCCTGTTAATTACCTGTTGCAAATTAAAGTGTCCCAGTGCAACGCAAACTGAACTTTCGTTCCTACTTCTAACATTCACAACTCAATATTCATGAATAATAGATTAAATGAATATATAAACCAAACATATCAAATAATGATATAAATAATAGTTATGGCAGTTAAAATAAGCCTCTAATTTTCTGGAAATTCTGGAAAAAAAGTGTCAACTCTTCTACTAAATAATAGATTTTTCAGCCTCTGTAGCAGATAGAAATTAAATTCAAAAAGGTATTTGAGAGCTTATACAAATACTACAAAACAACATATCCGCTTTCCAGGCTTCAATGGGTTAACAGTGCCAAATACCTGTTTGGTCTGGTGCTTAGTGCCCCTAGTGGACAGAAAAATAAATACAAAATAAACTATAATAATCAAACTAATAAAATAGCTCAAAAGTATTTGCATAAATTTCCATCCCACCTGTGATTTCAAGTAACTTCTTGTTGTGATGAATATAAAATGCTGACTCGTCCCCCACAGCGCAGCCCCTCCACTGGGTCTACGACCTGCAGAAGCTGCAGGGGATCCTGGCTCAGGATCCCAACCCTGAGTTCCACTCCGAGTCGGCCAACCCTTTCTACACCAGGCAGACGGGACAGCAGAGCTGCTACGGAGACCAGGCCTTCGTCCTGCTGGAGTCCCTGTCTGAATGTGGAGGTAATAGGGGTGTGCCATATCGTATAGTTCACGATAATATTGGTATATTTTTTTTATGGTTAAAAAAAATGCATATCATGATATTGGCAACATTCCGACTTCTTGATGTAGTGGTTAAAGTTGTTTTAATCACAAAAAAATACTTACTTTCTGTCGCTAAACACATGCAGCTTTCAAAATAAGAGCACGGTGTGTTAACAGAATCCACCGCAGAACTTACAAGAAGACTGTCAAAATAAGATGCCTTAAATAAAACATACAAGAACCTTTATTCTCCTTTACAAAATGTGATTAAAATATGCCCCCGGAACCCCTAAATGGATATTTTCATTATTTGCTCATACTCAAGAGTCAAGAGTATTTTTTTTGTATTTGGCAACTGTTGAGATTTGCACTTCACACTACATTTTAGATTTTTATTTATTTATACAGACAAAAAAAAAAATCATATTTTCGATTTCGTAATATCGTCAAGAATATCGTTATCGCCAAAATAGCCTGAATCTAATGAATCTAATCTAATCTAATCTAATCTAGGGCTAAATGTGGATGATCTGAAGCAGCGCACACTGAAATTCTTCGGTCCCGGATCAGAGTACGACACGCCTATCAACGACCCGTACAGAGAGAGAGGAGGTAGGAAACTTTATGTCGCTGCAGAGAGAATGAATTCAACTCTTTTCATTTATTAATACTGATGATTGTCCTTGTGTGTACCAAAAAAACCTCACTTTTATCGATTGGCCTTCTCTTAATTTCCTTTTATTACTGTTGTATGATTACCTTGTTGTGATTGGTGATTTTTTATTTTAAATTTTTTTTAATGTAATTTCTTCTTGTTGTTTTATTTTGTTGTCAGTAAAATGTATTTGATATGTTTTATTTCTGTTGTACAGCACCTTGTAACTTGTTTTTGAAAGGTGCTATATAAATAAAGTTATTATTATTATTACCAGGGCCGAGACCTCAGCTGCCCATCCAGGGACCGTGGAGACACGCCAGTCTGAAGGGCTTCCTGAAGAACGTGGACGCAGGCAAAGAGGAGACGGGTACACCTGGAGTCATGACAGTACAATCACTAAGATATAACTGAGGGAAAGCTCTGACTAATGTCTCGTTCTCCACAGGCTGTGAGAACGACTGCCAGATCGATGGCATCACCAGACTGGCTCCTATAGTCGCTTTCTATGCAGGAAAACCAGACATGCTGGAGAAGGTCGAGCAGGCGGTCAGAGTCACTCAGAACAACGATGCATGTGTGGCAGAGACTCTAGCAGCTGCAAGGTCAGTCCATCTGGATCCACTACTCTAATTTAACTTTCTCAGGGGCCCTAAAAAGTCTTTAAACTTCTAAAATCCAATCATTTTAAAATCAAGGCCTTAACCCTTAATAGGACACTCATTGAATTACTTGCAAATTCCAGATTTCAACCCTAGAGAATATTGGAGGATATTACATACAGCCAGAATGTGTAAAAAAAACATACAGACTCGGGGGGGGGGGGGGGGTAATATTTTGAGAAATAAGTTTACAAGATTAAAGTGGCAAATCTATGAGGAAAAAATGTGCAGATTTATGAGATTTAAAGTGGTGAATCTGCGAGAAAAAAACTGCTTTTTTCTCGTAAATCTGCAACTTTTTTCTCGAAATATTACCCTATTATGTATATTCTATACATAGATATAGAAGACAGAGTAAGAATATATATATATATATATATATATATATATATATATATATTTAAAAAAAGGCATATACATACATTCTATACACATTATATACATTCATTCCTGCTATTTGACATTTATTATTAGAATATATATTTTTTTGTGAAAATATATTTTAGAATGTTAAATAGGTTAAATAAGTTGTTGCATCTAGTGGTATGAACATCAATTAATAAATATAGTTAAATATATGCAGATATAGTGTGGTATATGAAATATATAATAAAATAGAAAAAATACAGAAGGCCTAATGTGGTAAGATGTAAACAGAGAAAAAAAATGTGTGTTTAAAAACCAGATAAAACCAGTAAATCTGAGCTAAATTATCTTGCTGCATGGACAGATAATTATAAATAAATAAAACAAGATAAATTATCTAACACTTCTAAATCTAAGGTTTTTTTTTTATCTTGGTAAGAAACAAATAATTTGCAGTGTGCAAATAAACCATTCTCTCTCTCTCTCTCTCTTATTAAATAAAAACATACATATGTAGTGAAATAAAACTATGTGCAGATAGAGCCCAAACTAGAACTGAATATTTACGGTATATTGACTGATTTTCCAGGTTCCTGGAGCATTACATTCTGAACGGTCCTGATCCAAAAGCCTTGGACTCTGTGCTGGATCAGCTCAGTGACCCGAACAGGAAGCAGCCTCAGGATCTGGACAAAGCCATCATCGGTATGTGAAGTCATGGGACAGAGTCACATGATCAAAGGGTTTATCCTTCCTCATTTAGTTTCATATACTGACTAGTCACTATGGTTGTAACTGTTTCTACAGACACACGATTATGGCCAAAATGATAATCACGAGTATTTTGATCAATATTGTAATCACGTTAGGGAAAACATGTATTTTTATTGCACTACTTTTAAACAAACAATAACAATAGTTTTTAGTGTCTGGTGCTTGTTGTAAACAAACAGAGATCACTAAGTGAACACCTCCTGCAGCAGCAGCACATACACACTGTACTGCTACAGAGCTAACTGTTAGCCTGTTAGCACATACACACTGTACTGCTACAGAGCTAACTGTTAGCCTGTTAGCACATAGACACTGTACTGCTACAGAGCTAACTGTTAGCACATACACACTGTACTGATACAGAGCTAACTGTTAGCCTGTTAGCACATACACACTGTACTGCTACAGAGCTAACTGTTAGCCTGTTAGCAATTTGCAGACTGGATGCTAAGGGGTTAACATCCCCTCTGGCTCTGCAGCTGGGAAAGACTGCTGCAGGAGGACTGTGCTGCTTGGACTCGTTCTTACTCTTAACGAGCCTCCGGCCCCCGCGGCTCGTTAAGAAGAGTAAAAGGTCTCCAAAAGTCTTTTTTTTGAAAAATAGTCGCTAAGAGGGTCTGAAAAGTTGCTAAACGTTGGCAACACTGCTTCGCCGGCTTTTACAAATGGCGTGTGTTGTTGTGGCGTTAAGTACTACGTCACATCCTGCTTAGTGTTCTATCCGATCAGCAACCAGGCTTTTTTCAGGGAAGAAACATGGCCCCGCCCCTGGTGGTTGGTGGACTACTGGAGTAGAAAGTGTTGATTAGATCTGCAGGAGAGACGCATTTTAAAATGGAAATATCGCCGACGATCAGGTTAATTTAATCGTGGCGGCCAAAATCGTGATCACGATTAAAATTCAATTAATTGTGCAGCCCTACTGTTACTACATTCCTCCATCTAAAGATAAAGTAAAGCTCAAAAAAAGCAATTTTTTTGTGTCTTTTTGACATATGACATATATTTGAGTAACTGTGAGTTGATCTTATTTTGTCATTGATTCCAGGACACATCCATCAGGTGAAGGAGAATCTATCAAAGACTCCTCAGGAGATCATCCCCGCTGTGTTTCCAAACACATGAGGTATCCTCACCAAGCTGCTGTTAACCTCTTTTATATCTTGGTTGTACTTTATTTCTTAAATTAAGATTGTAAAATCTAGAAATAAGCATGTTGAAATAAGAAATTAGCTCTTAAAACAAGATAAATTATCTAACACTTAAAAATCTAACATTTTTTTTTATCTTGGTAAGAACCAAATAATCATCAGGTCACTCTGCTCGGGCCAGTTCATCACTGCTTGCACCTTTAATTTATCTTGTTTTAAGAATTCATTTCTTATTTTAAGTGTTCAACATGCTTGTTTCTAGATTTAATAATCTTAATTTAATAAATCTTGTCAAGGTAAATTATCTGTCCATGCAGCAAGATCATTTCCCTCAGATTTACTGTTTTATCTTTTTTTTTGCCGTGTACAGTACTTAAGTAACTGTACTTAGTTACATTCCACCACTGTGGTAAACAGATATGTAGCTGATCTAGTAGCCAGCCTGAATGTGCTTCTGTGTGGTGCTGCTGTTGTTCCAGGGTTGCCAGGTGCGTTCCAGGCGGCGCTGCACGGCGTCCTGACAGCTCAGCACTACCAGCAGGCTGTCAGAGACACCATGAGCTGTGGGGGATGCACCTGTAGCAGAGGCTCCTTCATCGGAGCCTGCCTCGGGGCGCAGGTACGACTGTTATCTCACATCCATTATATTCCTAGATAGATAGATAGATAGATTACTTTATTCATCCCCGAAGGGAAATTCGGTTGTCACAGCAGTCCGGTATTCAAGTACAATAAAATACAATAGAATAAGATACTGAGGTAGCATAAATAAAAACAACAATAGAAAAAAACACAGAATAGAACAAGGACACAAGTTTAAAAAAAAAAAAAAAAAAAAAAAAAAAAGCAGATAAGTTGGTAGGTTGGCAAGATGATGGTAATTATACTGATGATATGATGGCAACAATGCTATGGTGACTAGACGGTATATAATTGTAATAATAGTATAGTATATAATATGTAATAATAAATAAATAGTAACAATATAAAATAAAATAATTATAATTATAAATAAAATGATATGATATATAATATATAAATATATTATAATAATAATAGTAATAATAAATAAGGCTGGTATAATAATAATAGTAGTATATTACAGTATATAGTAATAATAATAGTAATGTCAGCAACAGTATATATAATAATAATATATATAATAATAATAATAGTAATAATATTAATAACATAGCAAAGTGTCGTGCGTATATTTAGTGCCTACCTCTCCAGGTCAGAGCTGCACAGTCTGTTGAGCACTTTAAAACATCATTAAAAACCTATTTATTCTTCTTGGCGTTCAGTCCCAGCTAGGCAAGAATCCTGGGCTTTTTAAAAAAAACCTTTTTTACTCTTTTCTTTTTTTAACCCTAACTCTGTTTTTAGATTGATTTTTTTATTACTATTTTATTGTTTTACTGTTTCGAGTATTTTATTATTTTCATTGTTTTTATTTATAACTATATTTGTGTATGATTTTTATTGTATTTTAATAACTGTACAGCACTTTGGTCAACTGAGGTGGTTTTTAAATGTGCTATAGAAATAAACTTTGACTTGACTTTTATATGTCGTGGTACCCAGGTATTTTATGGGCGATGAATTATAAAATGTGCTGTTTTAATTCTCCCAGGTTGGACTTGAGGGAATACCAGCGTCCTGGACGTCCAAAACTCTGCGTTATGACTCGGTGTTGGAGCACGCCAAGAAGATTAGCAAGCACCAGCAGTAGTGCTTCTGTTTCTGTGGCCGAGAACTGAATGAACAAGTGTTGATCTTTGACAGGACAGTGAATGAAGGTTGTTGTCTAAACTTCTGGACGGCAGCAACCAGATGTTGTTTTGTCTCTGTTAAAGTTAAACACGGTGGTTCACATGTTCAATAACTGACTTCTTCTCAATAAAGTTCTTCTGAAAAAATATGTTTTGGTGAGTTTTTTTGTACTTCTGTGTCAATTAGTGATGGTAAAGCTCACCATTGTTAAAATACTTGGCTAATAATAAAACACTAACATGTTTCTAGTCAAATATTATTCATATTTTCAGTCCCCCCAAGGTTATGATATAGTTTTATATTTTTAAATAATTTTAGTTTTAATTTTATTGTCAGTTTTTGTTTTCAAATTCAGTTAGTTTTAATGAGTTTTTAGAGTGAGTTTGCAACTTTTAATTAGTTTTTATTTTTTGGAAAATGCTTAGTTTTAGTTTAGTGTTTATTAGTTTTAGTTTTTTTGTAATGGGGTATTTGTTGGGTGCCAGATTCAATAAAGTCACAAATGTTTCCTTTGTCTGATCCATCTCAGGCCCAATAAGTGAAAAAAGTTGACAAAGACGAAAACTAAGGACATAATTTTAGTTAGTTTTGCAATGACAAAATACAGTTTTCACAACAAGTTCACAAATGTTAGAAAGAAAAAGAAAATAAATTGTATGTTTGTACCAAGCATTTGAAAAATAAAAATCATATATATATATATATATATATATATATATATATATAATTATTATTTTTACTCTGTCCATTTACAATTAATTGTCAGTGGCTGTACATTTTTGTCTATGTTCGAATGTTTGGGCAGTTGTTTTTGTTGGGTGGATGTAGTACAAAAAAATCTAAAATTTTATTCCTGTACAGTGATTGTCTTATAAAAATCAAAGTCATCAATAAAAAAGACCATTAAACAGAAAACAGCCAAATATGACATCTTCATAAGGCTACACAGTCTACGGATACAACAAACGCGAAGCCGTTTGTCCCTCTGCAGCCGCCGTATTGAGTCTGAGTCTGACGACACAGTGGGTTAGCAGCACTGAGACAAACATGGCCGGTAGAGGAGCTAAACAGAGCCGATCGGGCTCTGGCCTGTCTGCTAGAAAAGGAGGAGAGGAGCAGGATGAAGAGGAGCAGCCGCTCCAGGCTGTGCTGGTCGCTGACAGCTTCAACCGGAGGTTTTTCCCGGTGACGAAGGACCAGCCGAGGGTAAGCTAACGGCTAACGGCTAATGCTAGCTGCTAGCCCCATGCTGTAAACAGAGACAGAGCTGCTGCAACACTGATGAAACACCTGCAGCTGGGACAAACACCACACTTCTAACCTCTTATCTGAGTTTGGTTGGTTTAACAGAGCCTGGGGACGTTTCTCTATGACTCTACTGTATTTACTTTATCAATCAATCAATCAATCAATATCCTTTATTTAACCAGGTAAAAATTCATTGAGATTAAAATCTCTTTTTCAAGAATGACCTGACCAAGAAGGCAGCACCATGATACATTAAGAACAATCAACCACAATTCTCATACACCACATTCAACATCAATTAAAGTACATACAAGATCAGGGACAAGACTATATGAAGATTGAAATGAGTACAGTAAAAAATGAAATAAATAAACTGGTGACAGATGAATGAATAAACCCGGTTACTCATGAGCTGTTGTCTCCAGTCTATGACATGTGTCCCTTCTCCTCTGCTGACAGGCTCTGCTGCCGCTGGGTAATGTAGCCATGATCGACTACACCCTGGAGTTCCTCACCTCCACCGGGGTGCAGGAGACCTTTGTCTTCTGCTGCTGGATGGCCCCGAAAATCAAGGAGCACCTGCTGTAAGTTTCACTGGTGATACAATACCAGCTGATATCTAGACATCTTCTATGGTTTTCTTGATAATGATTTTGGTTCTTATCAATAAAACCATGTTAAATGTCTAGATATCAGCTCTTAAATTAAACTCTTATCAGCTATTTTTGTTGTTATCATTATATTTGTCCAAACAAATGTACCAGGCATTAAAAGTGAACAAGAAATGGAAGAAAACAAGGGTGGTCTAATATTTTTTTCAGTGACTGTATATTTGATATTTGATTCTTGTCTGGTCAAACCTTGTCTGTGTGTTCCAATGCAAAATATCAAGGCCACATCATCAATAATAAGGGTGGAGGATGATGCTGACATCAAGAATGCTATATGTCCAAGCCGATATGTTAGGGAGAAAATTCCACTACTCCTCTGATGAAGTGAAGGTGAACTTGTTCAGAGCTTACTGCTCCCCTCTGGGTGAGATATAACAAATAGAGCTTGCACAAACTCCAAGTTGCGTATAATAACTGTCTCAGAATCCTGCTCAAGAAGCCCAGGGGTCTTAGTGCCAGTAGTGTGATTTAGGGATAAACACCTTCCAGGCCACCCTGAGAAGACTGATGTATAGGTTTATATTTAGACTGCAGGAGTCCCAGAATAATCTTATTATACAGTTGACCAATCCAAGGTGTAGTTCTGGTAGATACCAGTCCTGTATGTGGAAACACTGGTGTTTGTGTCTTTTATAGGAAGTGTATACGCACTGTGTTTTATATGACACTTTTTTACTGCTATTATTTATTAGATGCCTTTTTATTGAATTTGCATAAGCATTTTTTAAATATTAGGTGATATAACGCCTTTTATCTGTATGTTTGTTTTATTTACTGTATGTGATTGTATGTCTATTTGGACGTTGGAGTCTGTAATAAAGTTTGATGATGATGATATGTGAACTTAAACTCAGCATCTTAATTTCATGTGTGCAGAAGCAGACACAGTTGTATAACAATAATTATTCTCTCTGTTATGCTGTGATTATTATCCCCATCTGTTCTCACTGGTCTCATTGAATGATTTTGTCTTCTTGTGTTGACAGGAAGTCAAAGTGGTGTCGCCCCACGTCTCCAAACACGGTCCACATCATCACGTCGGAGCTGTACCGCTCCCTGGGGGACGTGCTCCGGGACGTCGATGCAAAGTCCCTCGTCCGCTCAGACTTCGTGCTGGTTTACGGAGACGTGGTGTCAAATGTGGACGTCAGTCAGGCGCTGCAGGAGCACAGGTAGGAGACCAAAGTCTGTTAATATACAGGTACATCTCAGAAAATTAGAATTTCATGAAAAAGTAAAAGAAAAATATTTTTTGTCAATTATTCCAGAAAGTGAAACTTGTTTATTATATAGATTTATTACACAGAGTGAAATATTTCAAGCCTATTTTTCTTGTAATTTTGATGATTCTGGCTTAGAGATAATGAAAACACTAAACTCAGTGTCTCAGAACATTAGAATATTACATAAGATCAATTAAAAAAGGATATTTTAAACACAAATGTCAGGCTTCTGAAAGAAGAAGTCTGATTTTTTTTTTCTCATAAATTTGTATTTTTGTTTTCGTAAATTTAGATTTTTTCTCTCACATGATTTGTGATTTTTTTTTGCTCTTAAATTTGTCGTTTTTTCCTTGTAAATTTGTCTTTTTCTCATAAATTTTAGATTTTTTTTCAGAATTTTGTATTTTTTTTCTTGTAAAATTGTTAGTTTTTTCTTGTGATTTTGATGATTCTGGCTTGGAGATAATGAAAACACAAAACTCAGTGTCTTTTTCATGATATTCTAATGTTTTGAGACGTACCTGTGGTCAGGAGGCATGAGAATATGAGTTTATGATCCCTTTGATAATGCTGCTCTCTGCATCGTTTCAGGTATCGTAGGAAGATGGAGAAGAACATCTCGGTGATGACGATGATCTTCAAGGAGTCGTCACCGGGTCACAGGTCGAGGTGCGAGGAAGATGATGTCATCGTTGCCATGGACAGCAAGAGCCAGAGGATTTTACACTACCAGAAGACACAAGGGCTGAAGAGGCTGCAGTTCCCCATGGTAGGAGTCTAGACACAGCACAACTAGTTCACAACATCAGATTAACCCATTTAAGGCGGGAAAGCATTACCGCATTTCTACCATTAAAACCGGGAAAGCGGATACGTTGTTTTGTAGTATTTGTAGTTTTTTCCACCTATTTTCGGTCTCTTGGCCAATGAAATGCATCATAATACATGTGGGAGTGTCACAATGCATCACTTTGATTTAAAAAAAAAAAACTTTATTGAAGGTTCGGATAAATAAACTCAACTTCTCATGAAAGCCACGGGTATAAGCTCTCAAATACTTTTTGAATTTCATTTCTATCTGCTACAGAGGCTGAAAAATCTATTATTTAGTAGGAAGAGTTGACACTTTTCCACAATTTCCGAAAAACTTCAGGTTTTAGGGGGTTATTTTAAAATAACCCAGAGGTTTTACAGGCAGTTTTACAGGCGTTTTAGGCCTAAATGGGTTAAAAAAAAGTCTCACACAACTCATTCAGTACAAAAGTCCCATTTACTGAGACTACTTCCAAAAAACAGTAGTAACCCTGAACAGTCCAATATTTGATGATTCATTCTAAGGAGCCTGATTTGACTGCTAATCTCGCAGTTGAATTGTTAAATTGGCAATTTCAACGATTTGAGGCTCCAGAACGAACAATTTCATGATTTAATGCGTGGTTGAAGCAGTGGATGGAAGCATTTTTTATTCCAATGTGAATAAATTCATATACTTGGCAAGTAATTCCGGGTTTCCGATTTTCTTTCATGTATTTTGTACTTTTTTTTCCCAGTGTGGATGTAAAATGGGTCTTAAATTGTATCATTATGGTCTTAAAAAGTCTTAAAAAGTCTTAAATTTGACTTGTTGAAACCTGCAGAGACCCTGATAAACTATCTATGGCTTGACTTTATATTGATGATTAACATTAGCTTCTGTTTGTCTCTACAGAACATTTTCCACAGTGTGAGTGACGAGTTTGAGATCAGACACGACCTGCTGGACTGTCACATCAGCATCTGCTCCCCACAGGTACGTTACTGACAGAGACAGGAGCCTGAACGCACCATCAGTCACTGATCTAACAGGGTGTTTTTCTTCTTATTTTCCAGGTTGCTGAACTCTTCACTGATAATTTTGACTACCAGACTAGGAACGACTTCGTCAGAGGGCTCTTGGTCAATGAAGAGGTACTGTGTACAGGGTTTCTGCTATATTCATAATATTACTGGAGTTTCTGAGTGATGTTAGACTACCTTTTAGATCAAATGGCTAGCTAACGTTACTGGAAGAGAACAAATTAAACTGCAGCCAGTCAGCTACCACTTGTTTTCCTGCTGCATGTATTTACTTTTTAAGCGTTACGGTAAGAATGTGTTAGACCCGCCTTCAAAATAAAAGCAAACACATCAAGCTTTCAAAACACATCCATGTGCCTTTCTTACAAAATAAGTGTACCACATAATTTACAAGAAGACTGTCAAACAATGACGCCTTAAATAAAACAGAAGAACCCTTATTCTCCTTTACGACAATTCGTTAAAATATGTAATGATTAAGATGCAATAGTGGCATTAGAATGTGCGAGAGGCACCAAATTTAGGCTTTTTTAAGTAAAGTTTAGTTATAGAGCAGTTTTCACAGATAAAATCACAAAGTGCTTTACAGAAGATAAAAATAAAGAAATAAGATAGGGGAACATAAGACAATTAAAACACAATTAAAACACAATGAAACATAAAAATGTATGGTGGTCATCCAAAATGCCTGTCTAAAAAGATATCTGGTCTTAAGGTGATTTTTAAAAGAGTCGATAGAATAGCAGACTGTAGGGGGAGAGGCAGAGAGTTCCAGAGTTTAGGTGCCACATATTGAAATGATGGATCACCACGTGTTTAAAACGTGGAACAGACAGAAGATGTGTTTGACCTAAGACACCAAGCTGACAGATATGCGTGAAGTAGTTCAACTCAAACTCAAACTTTATTTATAAAGCACTTTTCATACAATAAATGCAACACAAAGTGCTGTACAGAATATAAAAACAGAGATGCAACACTTTCTTCAGTTTCTTGTTCATTTTAATACCTAATACAACTAAAGGTACATTTTTTCAACAATATATGCCGGAGCCTGATCATGCAAGGCTCTATATGTGAGAGTAAGAATTTGAAACTGAATCCCACTGATAGTATAGTTATTTGTAGCGGTGTGCCATATCGTATCGTTCACAATAATATCGGTATATTTTTTTTATGGTTAAAAAAAATGCATATCATGATATTGGCAACGTTCCTACTTCTTGATGTAGTGGTTAAAGTTGTTTTAATCACAAAAAGCTACTTGCTCCCTGTCGTTAAACACATGCAGCTTTCAAAATAAGAGCACAGTGTATTAAGAGAATCCACCACAGAACTTACAAGACTGTCAAAATAAGAGCCCTAAATAAAACATACAAGAACCTTTATTCTCTTTACAAAATTCCATTAAAATATGTCCCCGAAACCCCTAAATGGTTATTTTTTATTATTTTCTCATACTCAAGAGTCAAGAGTAATTTTTTTTTGTGTTTGGCAACTGTTGAGATGTGCACTTCAAACTACATTTTAGATTTTTAATTATTTATACAGACTAAAAAAAATCATATTTTCTATATCTTTTTAAGTATTTCCTAATATCGTCAAGAATATCGTTGTCGCAAAAATAGCCAGAAATATCGTGATATTCTTTTAGAGCCATATCGCCCAGCCCTAGTTATTTGTATTAAAAATGTAATCATGTGACGCTACAGATTCCCGTTCAGTGCATCATTTCTATTTTCTTCCTGTTTAGATTCTGGGGAACCAGATCCACATGCACGTGACCAAGGACGGCTACGGCGCCCGAGTGTCCAACCTGCTGATGTACGACTCGGTGTCGTCGGACCTGGTGCGGCGCTGGGTCTACCCTCTGACCCCCCGAGGCCAACTTCACCGACCAGACGGGACGCAGCTGCACATATTCACGCCACAACGTGTACCGAGGCTCCGGGGTCAGCCTGGGCCACGGCAGCCAGATGGAGGAGAACGTCCTCATCGGCTGTGACACCAGCATCGGAGCCAACTGTTATATCTACAACAGCGTCATCGGGAACAACTGCACCATCGGTGAGATCCACAACCAGCTGCTGCATCCAAAACCAAAAAAGACACAAAATTACCAAAAAAGACACAGAATTATTTAAAAAAGACACAAAATGACAAAAAATACACAAAATTACTAACAAAAAAAGCACAAAATGACAAAAAAATATACAGAATTACCAAAACAGATACAGAATTATTAAAAAAGACACAAAAATGACAGAAAAAAAACGAAATTACTTAAAGAGAAACAAAAGGACCAAAAAAGACACAAATCTATAAAAAAAGACACAAATCTATAAAAAAAGACACACAATTATTTAAAAAAGACACAAAATTAAAGGGACCTTCCACACACAACACGATAAAGTGCCATTCATATAAAACTCACATTAAACTTTCATATTAATGTGAAGGAAGGCCACAAAATATCGTCACGAGGGCTGCAATTGGCCCGCGGGCCGCGAGTTTGAGACCCATGACTGAAATAAAGTATCTCAAAATTGTGCTTAAGTACAGTTCTTGAGTAAATGTCCTTAGTTACATTCCACCACTAGTATGTTCATAATAAAGTGTTGTTAACTGCGTCCTGTTTTAATGTCACCAGGAGACAACGTGACCCTGGACCACGCCTACATCTGGAGCAACGTTCACATCTCCAGCAACGTGGTGATCAGACAGTCGGTGGTCTGCGACAAGACGGAGGTCAAAGAAGGCGTGCAGCTGAATAAACAGTGTGTCCTGGCCTATAATGTAAGACATGCATGGTGTCCTCATCTATTCTCTATTGTACATAGTGGCCTAATATACAGATTTGTTTGAAACATATCCACCAACACATCCACCAAATTGTGTGCTTCTATCACAAAATAAACAATTCTTGTGATTTATTGAGCTAATCCGCCCCACAGGGGATGCACATTTTTGGGGGGTGCGACCCACACGTTTAGCCCCGTTGCTCATTCCATGAATGCACGATCCTTACAAGCTGTACCTCGTTGTAAAGGTGACTAATCAGGCTTTCCAACAATATACAATTCATCACCAGTTGGTATTATTAAAAGGGCAGTTTTTATTCATCATTGAATTTATTTGTATAACAAATGCCTGCCACGGCCACTAGGGGGCGCTTTTGAGGTGGCCCAATATCCAGATTTGTGTGAAACATATTCACCAACACATCTACCAAATTTCATGCTTTTATCACAAAGGTGAACGATTGTTCAGCTAATCCGCCCCACTAACAGTAGTTTAGCTCAAAGCTGAGTTTGCAGAGCTTTAATTTGGTGTGAACTGTTCTTCCAGGTGGTGATCGGCCCAGACGTCTCTCTACCGGAGGGCACCGTGGTGTCCATGCACCATCCAGACGAGGAGGAAGAGGAGGATGATGATGAGTTCCTGAGTGATGACGCCGAGGTCGGTCACAGCAAAGACAAAACCAAACTCAAAGGTGCGTATTGACCCTGATATAGACGTAGACTGGATATAAATAATGGACGTATATATTTATATATATATATCTATATGACGTTATATATAACTTTATTGACACGTTGCCATGGATACACATTGTTCTGCTTCTCTCCTGATGACGGCTCGCCTTGTTAGTGACCTGTCAATCAAAGGTAGCCCCGCCCCAAATCATACGATTCTGTATCTTCTATTTTCTTCTAAATGGGGCCATTATTTACACTATTAACATCAGATTGTCTTGAAGTAGATGTTTTACTAGTGATTGAGACCATAGTGTTGTCCTAAAAAAAAAATCTGAGGTAATAAATCAAGTGAGAAGTTTTCTCATTTTGCATTGAAATGAATGGACAAAATGCTTTTGCAGCCAAACTTAGTGCCCCCTGCTGGAATTTTTGGTAGAATGCAGCTTAAGGCACTTCCTGGTTTGCCTCCCTGCTCAGACCAGGAGGTTGCCGCCTGATAGCATCTTATTTAACATTATAATCTCTTACCTCGGTGTGTGTGTGTGTTCTTTAGCTTCTATTTTCTTCTAAATCGGGCCATTATTTACACTATTAACATCAGATTGTCTTGAAGAAGATTTTTTACTAGAGATTGAGACCATAGTGTTGTCCAAAAAAAACATTTCTGAGGTAATAAATCAAGTGAGTTTCTCATTTTGCATTGAAATGAATGGACAAAAATGCTTTTGCAGCCAAACTTAGCGCCCCCTATGCAGCTTAAGGCACTTCCTGGTTTGCCTCCCTGCTCAGACCAGGAAGTTGCCGCCTGCTCAGACCGGGAGGTTGCCGCCTGCTACATGTCCAGATGATTGTGATAGCTGTATATTCTCGTGGTTTCCAGTGTTTAACCCGGCGGAGGTGGGGGCCGAGGGGAAGGGCTACATCTGGAAGGCCAACAGTCTGGACGACACGGAGGACGAGGAGCTGTCCCACTGTCTCTGGGGTAGGACAGCACTGTGACTCTATAAACAACGTTTCCCATGATGCTCTAGTCCACGTCCCGGCAGCCTGGCTTTTGTTTCCTGTGCGACAGGTCTAGTGTTGAACCCCGACCCCGAGAGTGAGAGTGACGACAGCGAGCCCGACGACCCCGACGACCCGGTGATCCCCTCCCCCGAGATGGACGACGTCAAAGGTGAGAGTGGTTAATTTCACCCTGTGGAGCCTTAAGACTGCCCCCTGCTGGCCAAAGAGACAAAATACTAACAAGACAATATTGATGGCAGTCTTCCTCTGATTCCTTCTGAAACTGTGTACAATCATGTGTGACACAAGACTCACTGCTTTTCTGATAAACGGTCTATAAAGTAGCAGAAAAGGGAACGGAAAATGTTAAAATTGTAGGCTACTTGGACATGACCAAAAAAAGACACAAAATTACTAAAAAAAGACACAAAATGAAAAAAAAAGACACAAAATGAAAAATAAAAGACACAAAATGACCAAAAAAAGAGTAAAAATTACTAAAAAAAGACACAAAATGACCAAAAAAAGAGACAAAATTACAAAAAAAACACAAAATTACTTAAAAAAAAAGACACAAAATGACCAAAAAAAGACACAAAATTACTAAAAAAAAGACACAAAATTACTAAAAAAAAAAAAGACATAAAATGACCAAAAAAACACACAAAATTACTAAAAAAACACACAAAATGACCAAAAAAACACACAAAATTACTAATAAAAAGACACAAAATGACCAAAAAAAAGACACAAAATTACTAAAAAAAAAAGACATAAAATGACAAAAAAAAGACACAAAATTACTAAAAAAACACACAAAATGACCAAAAAAACACACAAAATTACTAATAAAAAGACACAAAATGACCAAAAAAAGACACAAAATTAAAAAAAAAAGACATAAAATGACCAAAAAAACACACAAAATTACTAATAAAAAGACACAAAATGACAAAAAAAACAAAAAATGACCCAAAAAGACACAAAATGACAGAAATGACTTAAGGACATGAGTTAAAGTTTGTTCAGTTTAAAACCAGTGGTGGGATGTAACCAGGTGATCTAATGCTCTCTGATCTTCTGTCCTCTGTCCAGGGTTGGTACGGGTGCTTGAAATCCTTGAAAATGCTTGAATTTAAATGTTGTATTTTCAAGGTTTAAAAAGGTTTATGTGTTTTATTATTTTATTATTAAAATAACATATAAACAGCAGGAATGGCTGCTTGGGAAATTTAGTTATTTTTCTCGGCAAATCGTTCTGCCTGTCAAACATTTGCAGCTTTACTTTAAACACAAAATAAAAAAGCACCAAAAGTCACGCATGTAAACGACAATATATTGAGTACAGAAACAAACTATCGTTTCTATTTTTATATATCGAACGATAAGTCGATATAGTAATTATTAGGGGTGCACCGATTGCAATTTTTTGGCCGATCACCGATTTTTAAAAAGCCTGACCTGCCGATACCGATTTTTTTATAGCTCACAGCATACACCTTCAATGTTTGAATCTTATTTTATTGAAAAACAATAACACAGCAGCATTTTTCTTTAACAAATAAAGGAAATCACAATGTCTGAGGTCGTTACTAAAATATTGAACTTGTAGTATATGATCAGGTTACTATTTTTGTATATTGGGATTAAGATTGATTGCTCTGTTGATGTCATAATCAGGGTTGGTACGGGTGCTTGAAATCCTTGAAAATGCTTGAATTTAAATGTTTTATTTTCAAGGTTTAAAAAGTGCTTCAAGGATTTTGGATAAAGTGCTTGTAAATGCTTGATATTCTTACTGTATTTCTCTTGCAATCTGACTATATCCATCTATAGACTATAGATAATCACATGTTCAATGTAGAAAAATAGATGTAAAAATGACCAAAAATACAGTCATAGAAAAAAGTATGAGAACGTTCCTCCTAAAAGTGTAACACCATCTCTGTTGGTATGGTTCAGTGAAATCTCCCCCTTTTAGTATGTAAGTACTCATCTAAAACATGCAACTTACAACAGGTGGAAGATACTGGAAAAGCTTGAAAATGGACCTGGAAAGTCCTCGAGAAATGCTTGAATTTGACCACTGCTACAGTGTACGAACCCTGAATTTTGATGCTAAATAAAGTTGAGTTAAAGTTTTGTTCACTTTAAAACCAGTGGTGGGATTATAACCCAGGTGATCTAATGCTCTCTGATCTTCCTCACTCTTGTCTTTGGTCTTTTCCATGTCCAGTGTTCCAGCTGGAGGTTCTGGGGACGCTGCAGAGAGGTCTGGAGGAAAACATCGGCTTTGACAATCTGGTACTAGAGATCAACTCTCTCAAGTAAGAAGGAGCCAGAAACCGCCTACGGTTCCATTGCTCTCTTTTAAACCTCTGAAGTCCAGGAGATTTTGGTTCAAATTTGTCAACTTCCTCTGCATTAATTTCTGTCTCTGTTCAGCATCTTTCAGTCTGTCCTTACATCACATGCATGGCTCTCAGTCAGATTTTTCTTCTTTTTTTTAATTAAAGTATAAAGCTGTCAGGAACCCAAAATACAAACAAAAGTGTCTATGGAAATGTACCATTTTTTAAAACCATTTCTACACACAAAAACAGCAGAAAAAATAATAAATAAGAAAACTACAAAACAGTTTATTTGCATGTAAATTAAAAATAGTAATAGTTTTTTTTGTAGAAAGAAAATTCACATTTTAAAAATGGTCTAGAAACATAAATGGCACACTGTGAAAGCTCCTATGATTGAACTTTAACTGGCTTTCTCAGCCTGGCGATATATCTTTTATATGGATATATCGCCCAGCCCTAAACCAAATATATCTATTTCACTCTGATTCGGACTAAACAAACAGATTTGTGTTGAGAATTCGCCTTGACACGCTCCTTCTAAAGCAAGGGGTCTCAAACTCAAATTAGCTGGGGGCCGCTGGAGGCAGTATCAAAATGACCAAAAAAAGACACAAAATTACTAAAAAAAGACACAAAATGACCAAAAAAAGACTAAAAAATATTTTAA
This sequence comes from Centropristis striata, assembly GCF_030273125.1. Lineage (NCBI taxonomy): Eukaryota > Metazoa > Chordata > Actinopteri > Perciformes > Serranidae > Centropristis > Centropristis striata. The sequence goes on along the minus strand of NC_081527.1, from coordinate 4,577,029 downwards.
AAAAAGACACAAAATGACAAAAAAAAGAGACAAGATGACCCAAAAAAGACACAAAATTACAAAAAAGACACAAAATGACTGAAAAAACACTAAATTATTTTTAAAAAGACACAAAATTACAAAAAATACACAGAATTACCAAAAAAAGACACAAAAAGGCCCAAAAAAAAGACACAAAATTACTAAAAAAAAGACACAAAATGACCAAAAAAAGACTAAAAATTACTAAAAAAAAAAGACACAAGATGACCAAAAAAAGACACAAAATTACAAAAAAGACACAAAATGACTGAAAAAGACACAAAATTATTTTTAAAAAGACACAAAATTACAAAAAATACACAGAATTACCAAAAAAAGACACAAAAAGACAAAATGACAGAAAAAAACCCTAAATTACTTTAAAAAGAAACAAAATGACCAACAGAATTACCAAAAAAGACACAAAATGAAAAATAAAAGACACAAAATGACCAAAAAAAGACTAAAAATTACACACAAAAAAAGACACAAAATGACCAAAAAAAGACACAAAATTACAAAAAAGACACAAAATGACTGAAAAAACACTAAATTATTTTTAAAAAGACACAAAATTACAAAAAATACACAGAATTACCAAAAAAAGACACAAAAAGGCCCAAAAAAAAGACACAAAATTACTAAAAAAAAGACACAAAATGACCAAAAAAAGACTAAAAATTACTAAAAAAAAAGACACAAGATGACCAAAAAAAGACACAAAATTACAAAAAAGACACAAAATGACTGAAAAAGACACAAAATTATTTTTAAAAAGACACAAAATTACAAAAAATACACAGAATTACCAAAAAAAGACACAAAAAGACAAAATGACAGAAAAAAACCCTAAATTACTTTAAAAAGAAACAAAATGACCAACAGAATTACCAAAAAAGACACAAAATGAAAAAAAGACACAAAATGAAAAATAAAAGACACAAAATGACCAAAAAAAGACTAAAAATTACACACAAAAAAAGACACAAAATGACCAAAAAAAGACACAAAATTACAAAAAAGACACAAAATGACTGTAAAAAAACACTAAATTACTTTAAAAAGAAACAAAATGACCAACAGAATTACCAAAAAAGACACAAAATTATTTTAAAAAAAGACACAAAATTGAAATGGCCTTAACACTGTCTCTTCTCATCAGGTACGCCTACAACATCACCCTGAAGGAGGTGATGCAGATCCTAACCAGAGTGGTTCTGGAGTATCCGTTCCAGCAGCAGGGCTCTCAGCTCACCCCGTCACAATACGTCGGCCTGCTTCTACCTGTAAATATATCTATATATTTTAGTTTAAATTCGTAAAGGTAGAATTAAAGATCCTCAATGTTAACTTTTGTCTTCTTTCAGTTATTGAAGAAATGGGCTCCAGTGTTTAAGAACTACGTGAAGAGAGCCCAGGACCACCTGGACTGTCTGTCGGCCTTTGAGGAGCACTTCCTGGAGCAGGAGAGCCACTGGGCTGCTATGGTGAAGGTAACCATGACAACCAGTCATCTGGAGATTAGACATCAGGAGGAGGGATGGGAATAATTATGGTCGTTTTTATTTGGTTCGCCTACATTTCTGCACTGTGAAAGAGTCAAATATAACATGTCACAAGTAGTTTTTTATTGAAACCGTTTATTTAAGTTTAGTTTTGTTTCCGTTTATTTCCGTCAATACATGTCATTAAAACAGAAGTAACAAACCAGAAAAAAACATTGACCAAAGTAAACAATAAGTAAACAGGGAAAGAAAATTGATAATAGACATTTGGACCGAAAAGCTTATTAAGCCTACCCTGTTACAACTCAAGTTAATTTAGAAAATAAAAATATACAATCTGTTATTTATTAATAAAATAAATAAACAGTCACAAAAGAGAGAAAAGAAGAAAGAAGCTGCTTGATTTTTCTTTTTTTTTCTTCTTTCCCTTCTCTTTATTTAAGTGAACATAAATACTGTATAACAGGAGGTGAAGGTAACCATGACAACCAGTAATCTGCTGATTAAACATCAGGAGGAGGGATGGGAATAATTAATCGATGATGGATTAGTGGTCGTTAAGAATTTGGTCGATCACGTGGAATTTTTAATGGATCTGTGTATTTTCTAATCTTAATTTTATCTCTGACTGTGTATCAATCAGCCAATGAGCTGAGAATCAAGTTGGATAAAGCTTCAGTTTGCAAACTGAAAGTTGCAATAACAATTATAAAACACACAGAAATACAAGAGGATTAATTTGAGCAAAACCAAGAATATCTCATTTATGTGTTGGGGGATTTTTTTTTAGTTCTATTACACCCTTAAATATTGTGGTTATTGCTCATTTTATGACTGATGAAAATCAGGTTGTAGCTTGCAGTTTAACTAAATGTTGGATAAAAACAATGTTCCTCACTTCAACTTTACTCTCCTTATTTTGACTTTATCCTCAACATCTCAACTTTATTCTCGACATTTCGACTTCAGTTTGCAGAATGAAAGTTGCAATAATAATTCTAAAACACACAGAAATACAAGAGGATTAATATGAGCAAAACTATCTTACTGTATCAAACCTTGCTAGCATGAATTACTGAGTTTAATTTGATCCAAAACTCATTTAAACACAAAACACATTTAAATATGAAGATTACTGTGAAAACTAACCTCATGTCTCTTCAGGAGCTAAAACATAAAACATTGAACTCCTTGACATTATCTATCTATCAGTTTAATCTCACTGAGTTAGTGTTACGATCAACAGGAAGTCTCTTTTCATCCTTTCAAAATAAAAGCGTCTGTTATCAAAACAGGCTTTTGCAAATCTATCACATGGAACAAATAACTGACTCCTTGAGGCTTAAAAATATATATTTGTTAACAGATGGAGACCTGCCATGACCATATTAATGCTTTATTTAATTTTACTTTATTTCACTTCATTTAATTTGATTTATTTCCATTTACACATACATATACACACACAATTTAATTACTTATTTTTTGTTTGTGTTACCTTTGTTTAACCATATAATTTATACATATTTGAACTGATGCGTATACTTTAATGCTGTATTAAGCAGATCACAAATGAAAAACAGAAGACTAAATGTGAATTTGTACACATGTCTGTATAAGCTGCAAAAATTGAAATAAAATTTAACGTATGAATGTTTTTATACATACTGGAGTATGTATAAACACGTAGCAATTAATTGATTTATTGATCGTTATTGAACGTTCTAGATGCTGGAGTTGGCAGGTTTCTTCCAAACGCCCGTCCCTATCAGGAACCATGTCATTCTACAGTTCTCTCTGAAAAGATATTATTATATTATATATTATTTATTCTCCCCCCAGGTCCTGATGAACATGTACCAGCTGGAGATCCTGGAGGAGGAGATGATCCTCCGCTGGTTCTCTCAGGGAGCTACAACAGATAAGAGCAGGCAGCTACGCAAGAACCAGGGGGTAAGAACCAGGAGATTAATGACATCATTTCAATCATTTCACAGTTATACAACACAGGGCTATGGACCAAAACTCATATCCTGGTATTTTTATTGATTTTTCAGTGAAAAAACAAAACACAAACATAATTATACACACAGAACAGGCACATCAGACAGGGTCATCCATAGCAAAATACACAATGGCAGGTTTTGTTCTAAACAAAGGGCTGGCAGAACTCAGGCTGATGAATCGGGTCTAGAGGCTTTAACCCTTTGATGCACAACATGGGTCAAAAATGACCCTCATTCATTCCCCATGTTATTTAATGCTTGCTGTGTGTTTCTGTGCTCTATCTTTTGATATCAACTTATTTTATGATTGAATATTCCAAGTATTCTTTAAATATCTTGTTTTTGATAACAACAGATCATTATTTCCATTTTGCCTCTTCTACTTTATGAAGAAAAAAAAGATTTTGTGTTATTACATAGCTAACTACTTGGCTAAGTAGCTTGCTAAGCTAAATACTTAGCCAAGAAGTTAGCTAAGTAGTTAGCTTAGCAAGCTACTTAGCTAAATACTTAGCCAAGAAGTTAGCCAAGTAGTTAGCTTAGCACCCTACTTAGCTAAATACTTAGCCAAGAAGTCAGCTAAGTAGTTAGCTTAACAAGCTACTTAGCTAACTATTCAACCAAGAAGTTAGCTATTGTAGTTAGCTTAACAAGCTACTTACTTAAAAAATGGATATGGGTCATTTTTGACCCATGTTGTGCATTAGAAGAGTAGTGACACAAAAAGGGATTTTTATTAAAAAATAAATAAAGGAAAACATAAAATTAGGATGTATGATGATCAAAAACAAACTAATTGAGGAAAACCTGGAATACTGAATGATGAAATTAATTTATTGCAAAGATATAGAACATAAAAACTCTGTCGGGTCACTTTAGACCATGTTGTGCATCAAAGGGTTAAGGTACCCACAGTTCTTTAGTCTCTCTCGGTCCAGTGACACAAAATACCTTCGTCTGTGCTGTCCACAAGGTCACCGGTACATAAAATAAAATAAAAAAGAACCCCATAACAAGCGGAAATGGAATATATATATACATATTTATACTTATACTAGGGGAGAAATGCTCCTGACCCAGGGGAAAAATACAATAATATAAAATAAAAAGATTTTCCCATACAGAATATGCAATCACCTCTCATACATGTAGTCCCTCCATTTCTTCCAGTATTGGTCCCCTTTTTCAGTACTGTATCTCAGGGAAAATGTTAACCTTTCCATATTATAGATTTCTTCAACTATTCCTATCCAGTCTGAAATTGTCAGGCCCTCCTTGCTCAGCCATTTCCTGGTTATTGCCTTTTTGCTACTAGCCAATAATAGTTGTAATAGGTATCTGTCTGGTTTATTTATCTTAGTTGGTATGTTTCCTAAATATATAACACTGAAACTGAGATCAGGCTGCAAATTGATTATTGAATTGATTGTCTTCCCAATAAGATGAATTTATAGGACATTCCCAGAATATGTGAAAATGGCCAGCTAACATGTTACCACATCCTCAATATCCTGGTATTTTAAGGCCGAATGGCGTTCTGTTGACAGACTTGTGTCGATGCCGTGGAAGGAGCCACATAATCACTGTGTGTCCACCACAAATATAATTAATAATTGACTACAATGTTTTTGTTTTGCATTGCTTAAAATCCCTTGCAACTGTGTTCAATATGTGTGGCATAAGTTTTAAAGAAAGCTGGATCCAGTCCTGATATTATTTTTGTTTTTTTACCTCCAACAGCTCCAGAAGTTCATCCAGTGGTTGGAGGAGGCCGAGGAGTCTTCAGAGGAGGACGGGGAGTAACGAGGAGTAACGAGGAGCACTTAAAGGAGGAAAAGACTTGAACTGTTGTGTGACTAAAGGGAACCAGATGCAGCTTTTTGTCCCCTAGTAACTACCAGGATCTCTTCTGTACAGCTGAAGCTTTATTAATATCTCAATAAAGAAGAAAGAAGAAGAAGAATAAAGAAGTCTCACTTTTCTGTCACTCAATATTAAAACCTGATCAATGTTTTTTTTTTTTTTCAACTTCTCTTTATTGGGTTTTTTTCCTTTCGTTCACATACAAAAATAAAGAAGATGCATGTTAATTTATGCTTTAAATCAACACGAAAGAACAGAATGATATTAGAGAAATAAAAGCAATAAATAAAAAAAAAATAAAAAAAATCAAATACCAAAACAATAATAATGTTTACAAAAAAAGAGAGATTTAAATAGTAATAATACAACTTGGATGATGTCAAGTGTTCTAAAATTTGCAGTTGTAATTTTTTCATAGATTATATTTAGTATAATAGTCCATAAATGGCCATATTGTGTAAAAGGTATTTATCTCACCTCTCAGGGTGAATTTTATCTTTTCTAACTGCAAATGTTTCATTATATCATTCATTAACCCTTAATAGGGCACTCATTGGAATACTTGCAAATTCCAAATTTCAACCCTAGAGAATATTGGAGGATATTACATACAGCCAGAATGTGTAAAAAAAAAAAAAAAAACATACGGACCGAGGGGAGGGGGGTAATATTTTTAGAATTATGAGATTAAAGTGGCAAATCTATGAGAAAAAAATGTTCAGATTTATGAGATTTAAAGTGGTGAATCTGCGGGAAAAAAGTTGCTTTTTTCCCACTTTTTTCTCGGAAATCTGCGACTTTTTTCGCACAGATTTGCCACTTTAAATCTCTTAAATCTGCAACTTTTTCTTGTAGATTTGCCACTTTAATCTAGTAAATTTGCAACCTTTTTCTCAAAATATTACCCCCCATCCCCCCCAGGTTTGTATTTTTAATTTATTCATACTTAATATGCCCTAATATGCCGTCAACATATGGACCCTGGGGGAGGAGGGTCATATTGAGAAAAAAATTCATGAGATTAAAGTGGCAAATCTACGAGAAAAAAATGTGCAGATTTCTGAGATTTAAAGTGGTGAATCTGCAAGAAAAAAGTTGCTTTTTCCCACTTTTTTCTCGTAAATCTGCGACTTTTTTCGCACAGATTTGCCACTTTAAATCTCTTAAATCTGCAACTTTCTTTCTTGTAGATTTGCTGCTTTAATCTAGTAAATTTGCCGCCAAATATAGTTCTTTGCCTGATAAAGGGTTAAAGCTTGATAGACTGGAGGATTCTTTTGTTCTGATTCATGGTTTTAAAGAGATTTTATTAAATACAAACACCACATGAAATAAAAACAAACATTGTTCACAACAATGTTACCGCCTTTTTTTTTTTTTTTTAAATCTTCAAACTGGAACAGTGACTGCCGGTCATAAAACAAATACAGTTAACAGGATGATGTGAGAGGTAGAAGATCATATAAACCACCTTAAAATGTCATTTTAGTGACATCCTGACATCTGAACATGATGAAATGACAGTTATTGATTAAGTTCACAGTTAAAATGACAAAAGTAATAGTAAAAGATACTGAAAATGAATGATTACACCACATAACTCCTGAATGATTTGATTACAATTCATTACAAAAATAAAATGTTCCCTTTATAGAATAGCTTTAAAATAAAATAAAAACAAATATCCTGCACTATAACAAAGGCGTTTAGTCTAAAAACCAGATAAAACAGTAAATCTGAGGGAAATGATCTTGCTGCATGGACAGATAATTTACCTTGACAAGATTTCTTAAATTAAGATTATTAAATCTAGAAATAAGCATGTTGAACACTTAAAATAAGAAATTAACTCTTAAAAGAAGATAAATTAAAGCTGCAATTATAATGTAACTAATTATTTGTTTGTTACTAAGGTAAAAAAAAAATTAGATTTTGAAGTGTTAGATAATTTATCTCGTCTTAAGAGTTCATTTCTTATTTTAAGCGTTCAACATGCTTATTTCTACATTTAATAAAAAACAGATTTTTTTTTCAGAAAAACAGGAAAAAATTGTCAGAAAAACAGCAAAAAAATGTCAGAAAAGCAGAAAAAATAGTCAGAAAAACAGCAAAAAATTGTCAGAAAAACAGCAAAAAAAAATTGTCAGAAAAACAACAAAAAATTGTCAGGAAAGCAGAAAAAACGAGACAGCAAAACAGAAAAAATACTCTGAAAAACAGAAAAAAAATGATTTAGAAGTGTTAGATAATTGATCTTGTTTTAAGAGTTAATTTCTTATTTTAAGTGTTCAACATGCTTATTTCTAGATTTAATAATCTTAATTTAAGAAATCTTGTCAAGGTAAATTATCTGTCCATGCAGCAAGATCATTTCCCTCAGATTTACTGTTTGATCTGGTTTTTAGAATAAACACCTTTTTTTTGCAGTGTGCATTAAATGCTGGCTGCTCTGAAGTAGCTATATATCTTATATAATCCGCTAATCATCACAGTCAAATTATTGCAACAACAAAAAAGCTCCACATGATCAGAATTTATGCAAATGTGTACTTGTCATGTCTTGACATGTTACTGTTCACCATTATTGTTAAACCCAGGAGGAATTTATCTTTCTTGTTCATATTAATACCTGGCACAACTAAAGGTACATTTGTTTGGACAAATATAATAATAATAATAATAATAATAACAAAAAATAGCTGATAATAGTTTAAGAGCTGATATCTAGACATTTAACATGGTTTTATTGCTAATAACCAGCCGTTTTTTAAAGACAATAAGTCCAAATTCTCTGATTTCAGCTTCTTCAATGTGAATATTTCTGGTTTCTTTGTTCCTTTATGACAATAAACTGAATGTCTCTTTGGTTTGTGGACAAAACAAGAGATTTGAGGAAACACTGATTGATATTTTTATACATTTTATTGACCAAACAACTAATCGTTTAAATTATCAACAGATTAATCGATAATGAAAATAATCGTTTGTTGCAGCCCTGATAATAACCAAAATCATTATCAAGAAAACCATGGAAAATGTCTTAAAACTCTTATCAGCTATTTTTGTGGCATTAAAATGAACAATAAACTGAAGAAAACATGGTGGTCTAATCATTTTGTCCATGACTGTATACTATTTAAGCTACAGACTTTCTTCTTATTGTCTTATTGCCAGTACTTTAATAACTTTTTGTCCAAACATCCTTTTAGAGATCCTTGTTCCTGTGTTGGTGGCGACCAACTGGAACACCCCTCCCCTTTACCCCGCCCTAAACAAACAAGCAGAACCTGAGGTGGCAAAAAATGTCGTACTGTCGAAGCGGCAACATGGTGGACTCTGGACGAGCAACCGTAGCGTGTGTAATTTTTTGCCTTGGTGGCTTTTAGATGCTAGAAACACTTAAAAATGACATGAACGTTAATGAGCGTTCATGTTGTCACTGACTAAATCCCACACACTGCACCTTTATAGGTGGAATGACATTTTTTTCTGCTACCTTTTCTGTGTAATGTCATTTCAATGTCATTTCTGTTTTGTTGATATATTTTTGCTGAAATTTTGATGTGTTTTCCAATTTGTAAATGTGTTTTCTGTCTGTTTTTCTTGTTATTTTTCTGTCAGCAATATTACAGAAAAACTTCAGGCTCAGTTTCCATAAAACTTGGTGTAATTGTGGGGCATGCACCAAAAAAGAACCCGTTATATTTTGGAGCAGATACAAAACTAATTTTTCCCTTTTGTTCACATTGTTAGATAGGGCATTTGTGATGCATTCATATGTTCTCGAAGTAATCTGAAAAATGAGTGCTTCACTTGAATGCCCAGTCAAATGCTAACACTGTGAGCTAAGGTTAGCCTTAGTGTGTTCTAGTTCTGTTTCTTCCAGTTTTTCCCCTCACAGCCACCGTAGTTAATACAAGATAATATTTGGCAATGAAACAAATCTTAACATGCAGCTGATCTGTGTTATCAGCTGCACGCTGCAGTGGAATAAGAGATAAAACCCCAGAGAGCTGCTCCTCCTCCTCCATCCTACTGTTTCTTGTCGTCCTGGTTCCCCAGCAGGCTGTAGAGCGCTCTGACCAGCAGGGACGCTCCAGTGATCCCAGTAACAGCCGACAGGCTCTTCCACATGCTGGCGGCCCTCTGGTGTCGCTCCATGAAGCTGCTGTGGTCGGAGGCCACCAGGACGAAGCTCCGTCCGTCCTGGGGGGCCTGCAGCCTCATCACCTGCCCCCCCCTCCAGCACCACCTCCCCGAAGCCCGTCAGGGTGCTCCCCACCCGCAGCAGCTCCTCGCTCTCCTCCAGGGCGCCCGGCTTCTCCCCGCTGAGGCCCTGCAGCACGGCGCCCACCACGCTCTCCTCGGCACGCTTCACCTTAAAGTAAACTCTCTCCAGGAAGCTGCCCGACGCCTCCAGAGGCTCCTTCACCTTCACATGCAGCTCAGACATGAAGGCTCCGGGGCTGACCAGAGAGAACGGCACCGTGGTGGTGCTCTCCTTCTTATTCATGGTCCGAGTGTTCCTGGAAGAGTCATAAACTGTTAATAACAGGTTAGTTAATGTCATTAAACTGTTATTAACAGGTTAGTTAATGTCATTAAACTGTTAATAACAGGTTAAACTGTTAATAGCAGGTTAGTCATATGTCATTAAACTGTTAATAACAGGTTAAACTGTTAATAACAGGTTAGTTAATGTCATTAAACTGTTAATAACAGGTTAGTTAATGTCATTAAACTGTTAATAACAGGTTAGTTAATGTCATTAAACTGTTAATAACAGGTTAAACTGTTAATAACAGGTTAAACTGTTAATAACAGGTTAGTTAATGTCATTAAACTGTTAATAACAGGTTAAACTGTTAATAACAGGTTAGTTAATGTCATTAAACTGTTAATAACAGGTTAACCTGTGGTTCTGTTAATTTTTACATGTTGCATTTTTCTTGTTAATAAAAATATTTCTGTTAAATTTTGAGGTCTTTGTTTTTATCCTTGTGGTATCGAAAATGGTATCGAATATTTTCCTAAGTATCGGTATCGAAGTTGAAAATGGAGGAATGAAGGAAAATATTTTTATTTACAAGAAAAATACGACATGTAAAAATGAACAGAACCACAGGTTTAATATTTATAATAAAAAACAGTTGTGCAAAAAGAAACTGCAACTATGGTAACAAGCTTCAGGTCTGAGGTAGTGCAAAAAATAAATAAATACAATAAACAATAACAATTAGAACAATATTTTGAGGTTGTATGCTGGGCACAATATTAGGCAAGCTTGATAAGTCGACTTTTCTCTGCTTCATTCTGGGACTTCAAGAGAGAAAATAACACTTTTCAGTCAGCAACATTTATGTAAACTTATTAACTGTTAATGCTTATGTATACTGACACTGTCAGTTAACGTAATATAGACATACTACATGCCTGATTTATTTATTTTTTATTATTTATGTTGTTTATAATCATTAACGTGACGTCAGCCTTTAATTGCTAGCTGCGGCTAATGGCTAATAATAACACTATACTTTTGAAAATGAGTAACGTATCCAGATACAACGTTTTAGTATCGATACTTTTGACAACCCTAGTTGCAGCCGCTGCAGACGGCCTGAGGAGCTACATGTTGTAGCTGCTTGATAAAGAGCCTCTTTTATTGTGTAACTGTACCATGTCTTGGTGAGGTTGTTCCAGTACTTCCAGTGTTCTTCCACTGCAACTTTCTGGATCACACCAAAGCACCGCGGGACGAACTGGCTGGCCAGAGGCTCCCCGTCTGCCTGGACCAGACCTCCACACAGACACAAGGACACTTAGAATATCTCTCACTGGTCCCACTACAAACTGACTTTACATTTACTAACATGTTGATTTTGGTTTGTACCTTCTACAGCGACGTACTGGAGCCTCTTGTGTGGAGACGCCCTCAGAACTTTGACCAAATGTTGATCTGGCTTGAAAATGGGTATTTCCTAAAATGAAAAAAAGGGAGAGAAGCTTTTAGTTTAAAGTTTTATTTGAATCATTACAAGACCGGGGGCCGGATTCACAAAGCATTCTTAAGAAAAAATGCTTCTTAAGTGCCACTTTTTCTTAAATTTGCTCTCAAGAAGATTTGGTATTCATGAAGAAATTCTTATCTTTTCTTTAGTTTCTTTCTTAACTTTATTAAAGTTTTTTTTTTCCTAAGATAGAACTTGAGAACAAATGAGATTTTTGAAAAAAAAAAAAGTTATTTAGATTTATTCTCATATTTCTTCACAACTTTAAGAGAAATACGTCTGAAAGATAGATAGATAGATAGATAGACAGATAGATGTCATTTTATGCCTGTTTCTTTGTCATTTTGTGTCTGTTTCGGTCATTTTATGCCAATTTTTTGTCATTTTGTGTAATTTAGATTTAGAAGTGTTAGATAATCTATCTTGTTTTAGGAGTTAATTTCTTATTTTAAGTGTTCAACATGCTTATTTCTAGATTTAACAATATTAATTTAAGATCTTGTCAAGGTAAATTATCTGTCCATGCAGCAAGATCATTTCCCTCAGATTTACTGTTTTATCTGGTTTTTAGACTAAACACCTTTTTTTTTTTTTTTTTTTACAGTGTAGTGACCTTAAGTTAAAAATCTAAGAACGTCCTAATTGAGAAAACTAAGAAGTTTCTAAGACATATGACAATTCTTAAGAAAAAAAATGGTGAATAGCTTTTAAGAACATTCTTAGGAACATTCTTGAGTTTTATCTTAAGAACACTTTTGTGAATCTGACCCCTGAGCTGCTTTAACAGGACGTAAACAGCTTTACCTTCAGCTTCTCCAACTCTTTGTTCTTTTCTTGGTATAATCGGTAGAAAAGGGCAGAACAGGCGAAGCTGGAGCCGACCCCGATGAGGAGCAGCGGGCTCAGCGGGACATCACTCATAGCTGGAACTACCACAGTAACATGTCAACAAAGACTCAGAGGAAAGTAAGAACATGAGGATTAACTCTAGAATACCTTTCAACAGTCATTAGATAAAGGACACGCGAGTTAAATAACACGTACCTGTTGAACTCTGACACACCTGAAGGTTGGTTTGGACTCTTAAACCTAAAAACAAGAGCTTCACTTCACGTTAGTTTCACTTCCTTGTTGCTCACGTTGCGTCATGTTTCATCAGCCAATAGGAAAAAAGAAGCATTTTTCTTATGACACGTTTTGGCCACCAGGTGGCAGCAGAGTCCTCCTGGAATATTTATTAGTTTTCTCAGTTCCTTTGGTGCATTTCTCACATCAATATTAATATTTGAACCAAGGTTATAATAGTTTTGGATTTTTCATTAGTTTTAGTTTTAATTTCGTTGTGAATTTTTGTTTTCAAATTCAGTTAGTTTTAGTTAGTTTTTAGAGTGAGTTTTCTAGTTTTAGTTTAGTTTTTATTAGTTTCAGTGTTAGTGTTAGTTTTAGTTTTTTTGTAATGGGCTATGTGTTGGGTGTGTGATTCAAAGAGGTCATAATACATTTTGCCTTTATTTCCTTTGGTTTATCATCTCAGCCCCAATAAGGTTATTAACTGTTTTGTATTTTGGTTCTAGTGTAAACATCCCAGTCTCAGTAAACATATTCACCATGTGTTGCATGTTCAAATAGAAACACTGAATTATGAATGAAAAAAGTTGACAAAAACGAAAACTAAGGACATTTTCACTATAATTTCAGTTAGTTTTAGTTAGTTTTGTAACCACAAAATACAGTTTCAGTTAGTTATCGTTTTTAAAAAAACTCTAGTTTTTATTTTTATTTCAGTTAACGAAAATGTTTTTTCAATTCTAGTTTTCGTTATTTCGTTAGTTTTAGTTAACTATAATAACCTTGATTTGAACAACAGTTAATGCATTTCTCAAAACAATTAGTACAAACTGCAAAGCCTAGTTGATGCACTGTATCTGGTCATGTATCCATATTGAGGAGTACTGGGGGAAAATTGTTAGCAAACTTAATTTGATTTTTAATGTCCAGCTTGGTGCTGATCCACAGGTTCTGCTTCTCGGTTTACCCAGTACTCATATTAAAGGGACTCATCAAAGAAGGCTGCTCAGTATTCTCACATTTGCTGCTCGAAATAATATATTGCTCAGATGGATTGATAATGCACCTCCAACAATTGGGGGTTGGCACAAAGTGATATTTGACCTAATACCAATGGAATATCTAACACACGGATTTAAATGTAAGATGGATGACTTTTTAAAGATCTGGGTACCCTTCTTTAAATACGCTGGTAAAAGACTCAACTATTGTATTAAAAGGGATGATAGATGAGGCAATGAGGGAAACTGGCTAACTGATGTTTTTGGGTTATAAGGAAGGACATTAATTTACTTATTATTTTTAATTATTTAAAAAAAATAGCTTTCTCTCAGAAATGGAAATTGAGATTTTTGGGAAAAATTGTTTTTTTTATTTTTTATTTTTAACGACTCTTCACTTCTTTTTTTTTTTTTTCCAGATGTATATTTGCTACATCACTGTCAATTGTAATGGGACAGAGCATTTTCATTGTATTGTCTGTATTACGTAATTAGTAATTGGATATTTGTTTTCTGTGGCCACAGTGTGTTGTTTGTTGTTTTTGTCTATGTTGGAAAATGCAATAAAAAATATTAAAAAAAAAAAAAACCTAGTTGATAACCTGCTAAAGCGTGTCACTTGCCCAAAATGGATAGTTCATTCCTCAAAAGCAAGTATTCATGTCAATGTCATCAAGATGAAAAGTCCTGACACCTTGTTTATGAACAAGATAGTCAAATGTCTCTGTCATGTTTTCATTATGACAGTTTACTCTGGAAATGTTTTGCAATGCAAAAAAGTCAGATCTTGGTGACCTGAAAAATGCTCCAGACAGACTTTATACTATTTACACAGCCATTTGATAACTACAGTAAAGTTACACATTACTGTATTTAGTGAGGTAACTGAGTACAACACACTGAATATGTATATTTCACATTTTATTGCATATGCTCTTTTTAAGTCTAATTTGTTTACAATAGCGGTTCCCAAACTTTTTTAGCCGTGCACCTCTTTCTATGTCCAAACCAGGTTGACACACTCCCCATCCATCCAATCAAATGATGACAGGCTCAGGATCAGAGGCAGAAAGCACATACGTTAAGAAAATGTTATAATATTTTGAGCTGTGTTGAACAAAAATTGCAGCTAGTTTAAATGAGCGTGGAGCTAAAACAACCCGTCATTATAACACAGGTTGGAAAAATGGAAGAAGATAACTTCTTCTACGCTTCATTTTAAGATGAAGTGCATTTTGAAATTGACCAAAAATACATGTAAAAATGACCGAAAAAGACACAAAACAACCAAAAATATATGCAAAAATGACATAAAATTATCAAAATAGAGACTAATTGACCAAAAATACATGTAAAAATGACCAAAAAAGACACAAAACAACCAAAATAGACACTAATTGACCAAAAATACATGTAAAAATGACCAAAAAAGACACAAAACAACCAAAATAGACACTAATTGACCAAAAATACATGTAAAAATGACCGAAAAAGACACAAAACAACCAAAAATAGATGCAAAAATGACACAAAATTATCAAAATAGACACTAATTGACCAAAAATACATGTAAAAATGACCGAAAAAGACACAAAACAACCAAAAATAGATGCAAAAATGACCAAAAATGACACAAAATTATTAAAATAGACACTAATTGACCAAAAATACATGTAAAAATTACCAAACAACCAAAAATAGATGCAAAAATGAACAAAAAATGGCACAAAATTGAATAGCCTGCATTTATTAATTAATTAATAACACGTCTTTATTGTGTGTGGGGAAAAAAATGTAATTGTGTAATTATCAGACCGCCATTACATTTGTCATCTCACGCACCCCCTAGGAGCTTACTACAGTAAAGTTACACATTACTGTGTTTAGTGAGGTAACTGAGTACAACACACTGAATATGTATGTTTCACATTTTTATAGCATATGCTCAATGCAATTCTAATTTACTTATTTACAACAAACATAAAGTCCCTTTGGGCAGAGCTGTGCAAAACTGTAAACAATATTGCAAAACATAACATAACTGAACATACAACATGAATATTACTGTAAATCATTCATGCACATCCAGACGTTCCTCTCTGTCTGGACACATAGTTTCATCTACATCACAGCCAATATTACAGTTTTTTCTCAGTTCCTTTGGTGCATTTCTCACATCAATATTAATATTTGTACAACAGTTAGTTCAACCTCCACAACATTTAGTCATTAGTGCTCATCATAGAAGCAGTTTCTCCTTCATTACAACACATTACAAATGCTTTTGGACATGCATCAGTTGCTTTCATACAACTCCTACATAACTTTATCATTGCTTATGTCATGTCAGTCAAAATTAACTATACTTGTTAAATGCTGAATAGTCATTCCATATAAAACTAATAGTCCTCATTTCATTGCTTGAGTCATTACATACAAAAATGTTCAACAAATGTTATATATTTCTTTAAATACTTTTTAAAAATAATTTTTTTTACTGAAAATGTCGGTAACGCTTTATAATAAGGTCCTTAATAACCATTAATTAACAAGTAACAAGGCATTGTTCTCGCTTTAGATCTGGTAGTTGCAAAAAGCATAGTTAACTTATAGTTAACTTATGAGCAATAAAGTATATTTTAATATCAATAAGCAAACAAAATAAGATTAATAAAGGCATGGCAAAGACATAATGGGTGGGTCATGGGTGTTTGTAATGCCATTATTAACACTTATATAAGCTTATAAACACACAATAATGTTAATAAGCATCTTGTAAGGACTTACAAGGGCCTTATTACTTGTTAATTAATGGTTATTACAAGGACCTTAATATAAAGCGTTACCAAAATGTCTTCTAAATTGAACAATTTCTCTCAGGTGAACCTCAGCTTTCACTCATGAGAAGGCTGTGTGACGCATTAGTTGATACCGATGATAAACCACTTCTCTACACTTCAGTTTTTTCTGTAAGTCGCTTTGGATAAAAGCGTCTGCTAAATGACTAAATGTAAATGTAATATTGTTTACAGCTGTGTACAGCTCGACCCAAACGGACTTTATGTTTGTTGTACATGGGTAAAGGTTTTTTTTTTCCTTTTGCACAATGCTGTAAACCAGGGATTCCCAAAGTGTGGTGCGTGGACCCCTGGGGGTGCATGAGCTGCTCCTAGGGGGTGCGTGAGATGAAAAATGTAATGGCAGTCTGATAATTACACAATTATATTTTTTCCCCACACACATGTTCATTTTTGCATCTATTTTTGGTTGTTTTGTGTCTTTTTCGGTCATTTTTACATGTATTTTTGGTCAATTAGTGTCTAATTTGATAATTTTGTGTCATTTTGTGTCATTTTTGCATCTATTTTTGGTTGTTTTGTGTCTTTTTCAGTCATTTTTACATGTATTTTTGGTCAATAAGTCTCTATTTTGATAATTTTGTGTCATTTTTGCATATATTTTTGGTTGTTTTGTGTCTTTTTCAGTCATTTTTACATGTATTTTTGGTCAATTAGTGTCTATTTTGGTTGTTTTGTGTCTTTTTCAGTCATTTTTACATGTATTTTTGGTCAATTAGTCTCTATTTTGATAATTTTGTGTCATTTTTGCATATATTTTTGGTTGTTTTGTGTCTTTTTCAGTCATTTTTACATGTATTTTTGGTCAATTTCAAAATGCACTGCATCTTAAAATGAAGCGTAGAAGAAGTTATCTTCTTCCATTTTTCCAACCTGTGTTATAATGACGGGTTGTTTAGCTCCACGCTCATTTAAACTTGCTGCAATTTTTGTTCAACACAGCTCAAAATATTATAACATTTTCCTAACTTATGTGCTTTCTGCCTCTGATCCTGAGCCTGTCATCATTTGATTGGATGGACTGGGAGTGTGTCAACCCGGTTCGGACATAAAAGGGGGTGCACGGCTAAAAAAGTTTGGGAAATGCTGCTGTAAACAAATTAGAATTAAAGAGAGCATATGCAATAAAATGTGAAATATACATATTCAGTGTGTTGTAGTCAGATACCTCACTAAATACAGTAATGTGTAACTTTACTGTAGTTATCAAATGGCTGTGTAAATAGTATAAAGTCTGTCTGGAGCATTTTTCAGGTCACCAAGATCTGACTTTTTTGCATTGCAAAACATTTACAATGACAATAAACTGTCATAATGAAAACATGACAGAGCCATTTGACTATCTGGTTCATAATCATGTTGTCAGGACTTTTCAATCTGACACACTGTGGTCTGTCGGTGAGGAAGCTGGACAGTTATACAGACACAAGCGGCAAGTGAAAACACCTGTTGGGCAGGTTAGGAGGTGCAGGGGCTCCAAACTTTAACATACAAAGTATATGATCACTGAATGCAATATAATGCATTATTACTGATTTCGCTTAGTTAACCCTTTATCAGGCGAAGAACCGTATTTGGCAACTTCAGCGGATATCAAAAATAAAAAATAAAAACATTTAGAGAATTTTTTTTTAAATTTAATAGATTAAAGTGGCAGATCTACAAGAAAAAAAAAGTCGCAGATTTAAGAGATTTGAAGTGTCAAATCTGCGCGAAAAAAGTCGCAGATTCACCACTTTAAATCTCGTAAATCTGCGACTTTTTTCGCGCAGATTTGACACTTCAAATCTCTTAAATCTGCGACTTTTTTTCTTGTAGATTTGCCACTTTAAATCTCGTAAATCTGCAACTTTTTTTCTTGCAGATTCTCCACTTTAAATCTCGTAAATCTGCAACTTTTTTCGCGCAGATTTGCCACTGTAAATTTCTTAAATCTGCGACTTTTTTTCTTGTAGATTTGCCATTTTAAATCTCATAAATCTGCGACTTTTTTTCTTGTAGATTTGCCATTTTAAATCTCGTAAATCTGCGACTTTTTTCTTGTAGATTTGCCACTTTAATCTAGTAAATCTGCGACTTTTTTTCTTGTAGATTTGCCATTTTAAATCTCGTAAATCTGCAACTTTTTTCTTGTAGATTTGCCACTTTAATCTAGTAAATCTGCGACTTTTTTTCTTGTAGATTTGCCACTTTAAATCTCGTAAATCTGAGACTTTTTTCGCGCAGATTTGCCACTTTAGTCTAGTAAATTTGCAACTTTTTTCTTGACCCCATTTTGATATCCACTGAAGTTACCAAATATAGTTCTTCGCCTGATAAAGGGTTAAACAGTTAATTGAGCATATTTGTGGCTTTTATTCCCATAAATAGTAAAATTTTATTTCCGATTTCATGATTTTTGGGCTCAATATGTTAATAAAGCGGGTGAAAAAATAATAGATCATGTTGAAGTTGTGCTGTGAAAATACCAAATACCAAACATGGGTATAGTAAATTATATTATATTATGTGGTATATAAAGGGCAAATATGCTCAGAGCCCAGCGGGTTAAAATGACAGGAGAAAATATGACCCACACATGTAAAACAGGTGTGTTATCAAAGGCAAATTCTGTTTGCCAAGAGAGCATAGTCAACAAGTCAGTCCACAGGGAGAGGCAGAGAGAAAAGGGAAGCTGGCAAAGAGTGACGCTTTATTTTATGATGCGTGGGTTTATGACGTTGGTAACTTTCAGTAAGACATTGTTAGAGGATTAACTTCTTCACTGTGGAGTTTATTTAGGTGATCTGGACCTCTGTCAGGGGTCACACAAGGTGAATCTGAGAGGTCATGATGATATACACACATATTTGCAGTGGTGAATATAAAAAAAGAATTGGCAAATAATTGGAATTTCTGGCCTTGAACAGAAAGCATTTTTGGCAAAACCATAATACCTATCATTGATCCGACTTCACTTTGAGCGTCCTGAGTTCTTCCTGAACAGCTACATATGTTTTTTATGAAGAAAAATGAAGAAATAGCTTTGTAAGAGCGATCTGAAAAACTGTTAAATATGCTTTTCTACAGAAATCTTCTTGCGTTTTTAATATGGGAGCCAATGAGGCTGTTGGTGCATGTTGGTGGTGCATCTGTGCGTCCTACGCCCAAACTATAACTCTGACAGCTTTACCAGAGGATTGTGAGGGAGAAGACTAATTTTCCTACGTTTCTATGAATAAATTATTTCTGTAGAGTGGAATTTGCGGCCTGGAGCGCAGTTTTCAAATTTATTTTTTGACAGTTTTACCTCTCCCTCTACACTCTGGCGATGATGTCACACACTGTGGCACGAACATTCCGTGCAATACACACCCATTATAATCTCAGAATTTCTCCAAAAATGATCATGGTCATTGAACAGGGATTGATAAAAAACTATATGACCTATCGAAACGTGGATTAATACACCGATACACAAGACTTGTGTCTACTGTTTAAAGTTTAAATGGAGTCTCTAGGTGAAATTATGCCGGAGGAGTAGACGTTTAAAAATATCCAATTATTGTTCTTTTTCGCTCATTTCTTTTTTGGCCGTCCCATTCACTTCAATGCAAAATTTACCTTGCGAAAAATTCATATTCCGTAGAGAAAAATAATAGCACACCAATCCCGATCAAACCACACATTTTGATATATATATATATATATATATATATATATATATATATATATATATATATATATATATATATATATATATATATATACAAACTAGTAGCGGGATGAAATTGATTCCGGAAGAGGAAGAAGAAAAATCCACAGCATAACAGTAGTGCTCGGTGCGATTGCCCCGTGGCCCTAATAATAATCTAATAATATATTTGTGTAGGGCCTTTCTGCAAAATGATTACTTTTACTTTTGATACTTTAAGTACATTGTGATGCTGATACTTTTGAAGGACTTTTACTTGAGGTGGAGTAATTTCACAGCGTGGTATAACAATTTTTTCTTGAGTAATATATATTTGTGACCTTTCTGCTGCCTTGTAGAACACTAGATAGATTGATATACGCAAATAAAATGATAAATTATAATACAGTCTCCGTAGTGTCCATAAATGCATCATGACTCAGCATGCAAATCATAGTTTTCATGACTGCATCATCCAAACTGGTGACATAAATTACTATCACTCCATGACAACAAGCAGTAAAACTACTGTATTAAAGTGGCCTGTAGAGTAAAATACATTAATGTAAGAGGTGTCCTCTCAGAGAGACGGGGATTAAACAGAAACTCTTCATTCTATTTAGTTCAGAAAATGTACTTAAACTATGATAAGTAATGATATGCAGTCTGGGCCCTGTCAGTGTTAATATCATATATTATCCTTTGTTCGTTTGTTTGCAGTCAAATGTAACTGAGCGAAGTTGAGCACATTTTAATGAAATATTCAAAATGTATCTGCACTGCAGGAAATACTGGGAAACTGGAATGGACCTTTTGTTGGACCACAAATAGAAGTGAATGTTCAGGGGCATCTCAGACACACTGACTTCACAGTTTGATTTAAAATCCGGATGCCTGAAGAGTAAAGATGAGACTGGTAGAGAATGCTTTTGTCCTTTAGATACTTAACGCTCATTCTAATTCAGTTTTTTCCTCTTCAGTACGTCCATCCTGTCCTTGACTGCTGCTTTCTGAAAGCAAAGTGGAATCCAGTTTTTTAATGACGTCAGTTTCTTTATTGTTGGAGCATCTTTCACTCAAACATGCAGCCTTAGTGAACCTGCATGGAACAAACCCCTGTGATGACACTGACAACAGGGAGAGGCTCGTGTTTCTCATGTTTCTGTGCAGATATGTCTCGGTTCTGCAGAAATCAGGACAAAATGAAAATTCTGGTGTAATCTCCTCGTCTAATGAATAGTTATTATTCTTTTTCATAAGAAGAAAATGTCCCCAAATCCTCCTTTTTATTTCACGGCTATTTAAATTCTCTCATATTTGTGTTAAAGATGCACATGCACACACACACACACACACACACACACACCCGTTGGCTCTTCCTCTCCCCACTGAGTGAGAGCGGACAGAAGACACTCTGCTGTCTGAATGTTTATGCCAAACTATTTCTGTGTACAATATCCATAACTGTATAACATTTATTAAGACAGAGGAGATTGGGTGTCACAGCAGCTTGTAGTCAGACAATAATAATGGATGGGTGCGTTCATGTCACATGTTTTGAGTCTCTTTGTGTGTTTTTTTAAGCCTCTTTGTGGTTGTTTTGAGTCTTTCTAGTTGTTTTGTGTCTCTTTGTGGTTGTTTGCAGTCTTTTTGGCTGTTTTACATTTACATTTAGTTATTTAGCAGACACTTTTATCCAAAGCAACTTACAGGAAAAAAGGGGAACAATCAAGGTATAGTGCAAGTTCTGTGTCTCTTTGTGGTTGTTTTTTGTCTCTTTGTAGTTGTTTTTTTGTCTTTTTGTGTTTTTTTTGTCATTCTAGTTGTTTTGTGTCTCTTTGCGGTCATTTTATGTCTATTTATGGTTGTTCCATGTCACAATGTGGTTGTTTTGAGTCTTTTTGTGGTTGTTTTGTGTATTTTTGTGGTTGTTTTGAGTCTTTTTGTGGTTGTTTTTAGCCTCTTTGTGGTTGTTTTGAGTCATTCTAGTTGTTTTGTGTCTCTTTGTGGTTGTCCTGTGTCACAATGTAGTTGTTTTGAGTCTTTTTAATTGTTGTTTGTCTCTTTGTGGTTCGTTTGTGTCTCTTTGTGGTTGTTTTGAGTCATTCTAGTTGTTTTGTGTCTATTTGTGGTTGTTTTGTGTCTCTGTGTGGTTATTTTAAGTATTTTTAGTTGTTTTATGTCTCTTTGAGGTTGTTTTGAGTCTTTTTAGTAGTTTTGTGTCTCTTTGTGGTCGTTTTGTGTCTCCTGAGGCCGTAGCACATCTCAAAAAGACTGCTGTTGTTGTTTATTTACTGTCCAACAAGAAATGTTTACAGTCACTTCAGACAGAGTCTCTACCCCTTGGGCCCCCGAGGCCTGTTCCAATAGGCCCATTCAATAATCCATCTATACCAGAGGAGAAAATAAATGTGACCTCACCACATTCATTAAAACGATGCTCTGAGGAAAACTAATCCGTGTACAAAATATTATCCGATAGTTGTCGTGATGTTTCTCTCCAATGGCTCCAATGACCCGGATTGCAAAAAAACCTCCAAAACATTTCATCATTGTTGGGTGTAGGCGTGTATTTTTGGTGACTTTCATGTTTCCATTTTAAATGATGGATGATGTTTCTGGAGAAGTTCCTACATTAAAATGCTTTATGGCCCACAGATCATCCAAAAAAACACTAAACAGAAGTGTTTCTCTTGGTTCCTGAAGAGAAACTTGGCAATCATCTCATTATTTTATAAGGATTTATGGACACACTCATTAAAGATTTACATTGTTCCCTGCTGGGAAGATAATTTCACTCTCTTATTATCATTTCAGTTTGATGAGTTTGGAGCGCATCATTGGCTCCATTAAGATATCTGGCATGTTGACTGACAGCTCGCACGTCATTGCAGACATTTATTTTGAAACTATTTATATGCACCTCAATGTTCTCCACAGGTAGCTTGTGAGGGGGGCAACATTATCTTTCACCTTGAGTGTAAATAATTTATGCAGCAAATACCAACAATAAATATAAGGTTTCTGAATGTGCAATAAAGCAGTGGTTCCCAACCTTTTTCTTGAGGGAACCACATTTTTACCATTGTAAACTTTAGCAACCCCCCCATTGTCCATTGCTTCTATGAAGCCGAACTCAATTGCTAGGTGAGGTTACCGCTTTGTGAGGTTACCGCTTTGTGAGGTTACCGCAAGGCGAGGTTACCGCTAGGTGAAGTTACCTCTAGGTGAGGTTACCGCTAGGTTTGGCTACCTCTCGGTGAGGTTACCGCTAGGTGAGGTTGCCGCCAGGCGAGGTTACCGCTAGGGGAGGTTACCACTAGGTGAAGTTACCGCTAGGTGAGGTTACCACCAGGTGAGGTTACCGCTAGGTGACGTTACCGCTAGGTGAGGTTATCACTAGGTGAGGTTACCTCTAGGTGAGGTTAACGCTAGGGGAGGTTACTGCTAGGGGAGGTTACCACTAGGTGAAGTTACCGCTAGGTGAGGTTACCTCTAGGTGAGGTTACCACCAGGTGAGGTTACCGCTAGGTGACGTTACCGCTAGGTGAGGTTATCACTAGGTGAGGTTACCTCTAGGTGAGGTTACCTGTTTATACTGCAGGAGGGATATTACACATGTCCTTATTCTCGCGATATAGCCTTTATTTTTAAACTTTTCTTTTAGTGATTTTTCTATTTAAATAAATGAATAAGCATTTAATGTAGCCCTTATTTAGTTGTTTTTGTCCCACTAATGAATGAAATGCTGACTCATCTATATTTAACACATTAGATTTAATATTCAAAGTTTCATGAGTTTTGGGGTATGTTCAGGCAGTGAAAAATGCGATCATTTGGGACTAAGAATAAAAATGAAAATAAATAATCATTTGAAATACAATAGGGACCTCGCAGGTCGTTGCCTGCTCGGGCCCTAATTAATATCCATGTTTATTTTGAGTAATAAGGCTACACGGTGGTGTCTCCGGGTCCTCCAGGTTCCCCCCGCAGTCCAAAGACATGCAGCTTAGGTTTAATTGGTGACTCCACATTGCCCGTAGGAATGTATGAGAGCGTGAATGATGTCAAAGTTCAGATAAGTGTTACAAGTAGGATCAGGAATCAGAAAATGTGCATATTAAACCCAAAATGTTTGCTGTAAAGACACCCAAGTCATACTATTATTTGGACTGAGATGCAATGTAAAATGTAACTAAGTATATTTACTCAAGTACAGTACTTAACCCTCTGGAGTCCAGAAGTTTCCATGTCCAATTTAGTGCATCAACCCTTTTTCAGCAAAGGTAAAAAAAAAAAAACAACTCGACCAAGATTATGTTTTTGCAGAGGTTTTTCAAATTTTGCAGTTTGCATTGATCATTTTTAATGCAATATTTTGTCTTTAATTTTTTTGTGTGGTTTTTGACAATTTTTTTGTGTTTTTGTGTTTTTTATGTGTGTTTTTATGTGTGTTTTTTGTCATTTTTGTGTGTTTTTGTATTTTTTGTAATTTTATTATTCATTATTTTTTCTGCTGTTTTTGTGTGTATAAATGGATTTTTTTTTAATTGTGCATTTCCATAGACACGTGTCTTTTGTTTGTATTTTCGGTATTTTTGGCAGCTTTATACTTAAATGTAAACTTAAAATAAAATGAAAAATCTGATTGATAGCCAAGTTTGTGTGGAGAAACACATGCCACATTTGAACCAAAATCTCCTGGACTTCAGAGGTTTAATAATAAATGCCAAATAGCAGAAATGTATGTATGTAATGTGTATAGAACGTATGTCTTATGGTGTTTATGGACGAACACAGGAATGTGGAATCTGACTTCTGACCTGAAATTCCACAGGATTTACCCAATACGAGTGAAAAGCTCAAACATTAACTTTCATCCCAGATGAAGGTTATTCTGACATCCATCAAAGCTTTCAAAAGCCTTTATGAGTCACCTGCTGGTAGTAAAGCAGAGCATTAAAACGTGAGGTAAAGCACATACATGCTGCCACTGGAGGAGTCCATGCTCAGAAAACAAGGACAGCTTCTGTGCATTGTTTTCCTTAACATGATGTGAAATAAATGAGCCATCTCTTCACACTGACAGAAACCATCTGACCAGAGAAAAACACACAAACGGCATGTTTGCCACATTGCAGAACTTCTGCAGGGAGCTGAAGTGTTTTTCAGTTTTCCCACAGTATTTTTTTTTCTTTATATGAATTATGATCGTTAGAACTCTTTCTTTTCCACAGCCTGCTGCAGCCACTTCACATATGTGCACCATGCATCATTCTCTCAGTGTATTATCTTATCTGGGAGCAGCGTGTCAGCTCCATATCTGAAGAGAAACAGATTTTTATTGCATGTAACTGCACTGTTGACATGTGAATGTCTACTGTATATGGTGTTCTATATGGTCTGAAGCAGTCATAAAAAAACATCACAGGTTAATGGTTCGCATGTGTATTTTGTTGGACTGTTTATGTAAATATGTATGTTATGTATGCACACCCTGCATAGGCTAAATATATGACACGTTGCTATGTTATTATTACTACTACTACTACTACTACTACTACTATTATTATTATATACATATACTGTTGCTGCCATTACTATTATTTCTATATACTGTGGTATACTATTATTATTATACAGGCCTTATAAGGGCCACGGGGCAATCGCACCGAGCACTATTGTTATACTGTGGATTTTTTCTTCTTCCTCTTCCGGACGCAATTTCGTCCCGCTACTGATATATCAAAACGTGCGGTTTGATCGGGATCGGTGTGCTATTACTTTTCTCTATGGAAAACGAATTTTTCGTGACATAAGTCGCAAAAAACTGCCCAAAACTTTGCATTGAAGTGAATGGGACGGCCGAAAAAAAATGAGCGAAAAAGAACAATAATTGGAGATTTTTAAACGTCTACTTCTCCGGCATAATTTCACCTAGAGACTCCATTTAAACTTTAAACAGTAGACACAAGTCTTGTGTATCGGTGTATTAATCCACGTTTCGATGGGTCATATAGTTTTTTATCAATCCCTGTTCAATGACCATGATCATTTTTGGAGAAATTCTGAGATTATAATGGGTGTGTATTGCACGGAATGTTCGTGTCACAGTGTGTGACATCATCGCCAGGGTGTAGAGGGAGAGAAAAATTGTCAAAAAATAAATTTGAAAACTGCGCTCCAGGCCGCAAAGTCCACTCTACAGAGATAATTTATACATAGAAACGTAGGAAAATTAGTCTTCTCTCTCACAATCCTCTGGTAAAGCTGTCAGAGTTATAGTTTGGGCGTAGGACGCACAGATGCTCCACCAACACCACCAACAGCCTCATTGGCTCCCATATTAAAAACGCAGGAAGATTTCTGAAAAAGGGAGATGTAACAGTTTTTTTAGATCGCTCTAACAAAGCAATTTTTTCATTTTTCTTTAAAAAAATCACATGTAGACGTTCAGGAAGAACTCAGGACGCTCAAAGTGAAGTCGGATCAATGATAGGTATTATGGTTTTGCCAAAAATGCTTTCTGTTCAAGGCCAGAAATTCCATTCTGTCCACCTCTGGCTGCTGTCACTCTTCTGGAACATTTGACAGTTGGTGGCAGTTAATTCTGTTGATTGCTTTGATCTGATTGCCTTTGATCTTTGATATGATTACAGTTACAGATACACACACAAACACTTGCGTGTAAGCGTGCACACTCCTCCAGATAAACGTGCTTCAAACACACACACACACACACACACACACATCTTGAGGTTAAAGGGCATAGGTTGCTGTATAAATAAATACTTGAAAAGGAATGCTTGTTGTAGGTGTGCTCCTTGTATATAATATAGTATCATAACATTACTAGTATTAATTGTTTGAAATCTCTGAAGAATCTCATCATAGTGTACACACACCGGCAGTAGCCCCCGTGGCCCTTTCACAATTTCCCCAGAGGAAATTTTCTAGTTTAGACTTATTAGGCTGTTTAATTTTAATTTTAGGCTCAATATAAGGTTTGCAGCTCCATTCCGCAATTTTTTCTTTTTTTTTGGCCAACAGTGGCTCTTCAGTTAGTAAAGGTTGCCCACCCCACAAATTAAAGCATTGCTATTTGTTCCCTATACTCTTCCCTCTTTTTAAAGTATCGCATCACTCAAAAACATGCATTGTAGAAATCTGACAGGCTAAAAATGGGGCAACACCGTACCATAGAGGGTTAAACAGATTTATTTATTTTCTTTTACACTGTAGTTCCTTTCCAACACTGCTTTTTTTTCTCCATAAGCAGCTCAGAGTACAAGAATACCCTTAGACACACAGTAAATGCAACAACATTGCAGTCATCGTTCTGAAATAATAAATAAATGGTATAACAAAAGCCCTTTGGAACATATTTGTTCATCACAAATAGACTATAGAAATATTACAAAGGCTCAGAGGACGGATACAGGAGCCTCCTTTCACTTTTTCTTTGTAGCGACGTGTTTACGCCCTCAGCTAATGACGTTAACACAGGGTCCTCCACTGGATACTGGTTGGTTGTTCAAGGTAAAGAACAAGTGGGAGGAGAAGGAGGAGGAGGAGGAGGAGGAGGTTTCAAGGTAGTCCATGGGCCAATTGTGGCCCTCGTGACGATATTTTGTGGCCCCCACCTTGATATGTCTTTTTTGGTAATTTTGTGTCTTTTTTAAGTAATTTAGTTTTTTTCCTGTCATTTTGTGTCTTGTTTTGGTAATTTTGTGTCTTTTTTAAGTAATTTTGTATCTTTTTTGGTCATTTTGTGTCTTTTTTTTAGTAATTTTGTGTCTTTTTTGGTCATTTTGTGTCTTTTTTTTTGTTTTTTGCAATTTTGTGTCTTTTTTTGGCCATTTTGTGTCTTTTTTAAGTAATTTTGTGGGGTTTTTTGGTCATTTTGTTTGTGTCTTTTTTTTTTAGTAATTTTGTGTCTTTTTTGGTCATTTTGTGTCTTTTTTTATTTTATTTTTTTAGCAATTTTGTGTCTTTTTTTTTGTCATTTTGTGTCTTTTTAAAGTAATTTTGTGTGTGGTTTTGGTCATTTTGTGTCTTTTTTTTAGTAATTTCGTTTCACTTTTTCTTTGTAGCGACGTGTTTACGCCCTCATCTAATGACGTTAACACACGCTCGTTCATTGGATACTTGTTGGTTGTTCAAGGTAAAGAGCGAGTGGGAGGAGGAGGAGAGGAGGAGGAGGTTCCAGGGTAGTCTCCACTCCACTCAGAGCGCAAAAACGCGCAGAGTCAGACAGGAGAGCAAACCAACCTGCAGCGGATTATCAACACTTTCTCACTTATTTGACATATTTTCCAGCCCTCCAGCCTTTTATTCCTCACCGCTCCACCCCTCTAAAGGATACTATGTTGGAGCCGAGCCTGTGCGTCCTGCTCTCCTGCCTGCTGCTGGAACCAGTGAGTACATTTACACACTTTTCTCATGACTTGAACTTTGGCTCGGTGTCAACAATGCGTCTGCTGCTCCACTATTCCGGCGTTGTAAGATAGATCACGTAGATGTTTCCATGTAATGTGTCATGTGTCATGTGTTGTCCCCTGGTTGGAGATAATGGTCACACTGGTGCGCTCATACACCAGTTTGGATGCAGGACGCACCAGTGAGCTCCAGTGTTTCCCAGTGAGAGGCGTGAGTCACTCACCAGTGGACAGAAAGCTTTAGTTAGGATGGAGACAGGAACAATAATATTTGGCTTTAGGTTTTTTATAAGCGTCATTGTTTTTCTTTTCTCATACAGTGATATATATATATATACATATATATATATACATGTATGTATGTATGTATGTATGTATATGTATATATGTATATATATATATATATATATATATGTATATGTATATATGTATATATATATATATATATATATATACATACATACATACATACATACATACATATGTATATATGTATGTAATATCAATACGTTAATATTAACACATACCACTGTATCAGAAAAGAAAAACAATGATAACAATCATATTTATACAATATTCTTGTCCTTTTGCACATTCTATTTATTTACATATTCTTATACTCTTATCTATTGTATGTATATCTTGTAGAGTCAAATATTTATATGCACATATAAGCATGTATATATGCATAATAATACATATAATATATCATATTATATCATATCTTGTATATATATATATATATATCTATTATAATATATATATACATATACAAACATATATATGTATATATATATATATTTATGTATATATATTTATACATGTTTACATATTATATATGATGTTATGTATGTATGCACACCCTAAATATATGACACATTGCTATGTTATTATTATTATTATTGTTATTATTATTATTATTATTACTATTATATACACATACTGTTGCTGCCATTACTATAATTACTATATACTGTTGTATACTACCATTATTATACTGGCCTTATTATTATTATTATTATTATTATTATATCTTATATACTATATATATACTGTACTATCATTATATACTGTCTAGTCACAATAACATTATTACCATCATATCATCAGTATAATTACCATCATCTCTCCACTGTATCTTACCTACCAACTTTCTTCTTTTTAAGTGTCCTTGTTCTATTCTGTGTTTTTTTCTATTATTGTTTTTATTTATTCTACCTCAGTATTTTATTCTATTGTATTTTATTGTACTTAAATACCGGCAATATTTTAATTTCAAAATTTCAGACAAATGTTGTCAGCACTTTGTAGAATAAAACAAAAATGTCCATTTTACTCAAACACATACCTATAAATAGTAAAAACCAGCAAAATTGATCATTTTTCAGCGGGCTCTTAATTTATTTTCCAGAGCTTTATATGCTAAAACAAATGTTATTTCAGCTTGGCCTTATTTCTAAAAAAAAAGTTCTTCTGCCATGCTTACAGCTGCAGGCTCAGCCTCTGCTCTGTGTTCGTCCCTTCAGGCTAAAACCTGCAGCTTTTAAAATGACATTTAGCACCAAAGCTAAACAGTGAGGCCTGATTGTTTTTCAGTGACACTCATGTGTTTTTATGTCCTGGTTGATCTCTTTTCATGACCGAGGTCAAGGTGAAGTAGCCTGTTGGCCTCATGGTAATGTCCTGTTACAGTGCTGAGACAGTCATTCCCCGGCTGCAATGATGGTGCAGAGATGCTTAGAGCACATGGGATTTTTTTAAAGCGTGTGGCAAACCAGGCGGCAACCACCAGGTCTGAGCAGGGAGGCAAACCAGGAAGTGCCTTAAGCTGCATTCTACCGAAAATTCCAGCAGGGGGCGCTAAGTTTAGCTGCAAAAGCATTTGGGTCCATTCATTTCAATGCAAAAGGAGAAAACTTCTCACTTGATTTATTACCTCTGAATTTAACACTTTGGTCTCAATCACTAGTAAAAAATCTTCTTCAAGACAATCTGATGTTAATAGTGTAAATAATGGCCCCATTTAGAAGAAAATAGAAGATAAAGAATCGTATGATTTGGGGCGGGGCTACCTTTGATTGACAGGTCACTGACAAGGCGAGCTGTCACCAGGAGAGAAGCAGAACAATGCGTATCCACGGCAACGTGTCAATAAAGTTATATATAACGTTATAAAAAAAAGGACGTTTAGCGGTTTGGTCTCATAACTTTGAGCCTTTCACTGTATTTTCACTTAATGCACAAGGTGATTTTTGACCCATGTTGTGCATTAGAAGGTGTTTATATGTTGTCACCAATTTAAAACCTGACAAAGAAGACACAAATATTAACTATCCTATTTTGTTAAACTGGTGTTTTTTGCCAATGGAAATTATTATTTGGTGGCTCTAATAAGTCTCAAATGTTAAAATATGTGATTTTCCAATGTAATCTGGTGGTTCTAACAACTCTTTTAAAGTTAAACCTTCAAAATAAGACAAACATAGTTACACATATACTCAAATTGATAATTTAGTGAATCACTTTTTGTATCACTACGCTTCTAATGCACAAGATCATTATTGAGCCATGTGTGTAAACTTGATGTGATAATACAAAAACTATTTTTCTTCATAAAGTATGAAAGGAAAATGGATATAATGATCTGTTGTATTAAAAAAAAAAAAGATATTCAAACACACAGCCATCATGAAATAACATGGGGAATGAATGCGGGTCATTTTTGATCTATGTTGTGCATTAGAAGGTGTTTATATGTTGAGCATCAAAGGGTTAAATATGTACACATTCTCTCCCGTGGGGGCATGCCCCCCGGTTCAGTGGTTTTAATTGTCGGTACCATGTAATTAATTACTTTGATCTGGATCTCCTTTTAACTTAATGCTAATCGTAATCAAGGATGAGGACTATTTCATAATAAAGGAAGCATCAGAGTTTTTTGCACACTGGTGGGGCTCCATGTTGTGCAGAATGGGCCCTTTTTATTTTTTCGCCCCTTCCCCTTATACCAGGGGTCTCAAACTCACGGCCCGCGGGCCAATTGTGGCCCTCGTGACGATATTTTGTGGGCCCCACCTTGATATGAAAGTTTAATGTGAGTTTTATATGAATGGTACTTTACCGTGTTGTTATCTCCCGTGTTGTTGTTACCAGAAGAAGTGGAAATGTTATGTAATTTAACTTCGTGTCTTTTAAAAAAAAAGTATTATTGTGTCTTTTTAAGTAATTTTGTGCCTTTTTATTGTAATTTTGTGTCTTTTTTGGTAATTTTGTGTCTTTTTTAAGTAATTTTGTGTTTTTTCATTCATTTTGTGTCTTTATTTTGGTCATTTTGTGTCTTTTTTTAAGTAATTTTGTGTCTTTTTTGGTCATTTGTGTCTTTTTTTTTTTTTTTTTACTAATTTTGTGTCTTTTTTAAGTAATTCAGTGTTTTTTCAGTCATTTTTGTGTCTTTTTTGGTCATTTTGTGTCTTTTTTTTAAATTTAGTGTCTTTTTTGGTCATTTGTGTCTTTTTTTTTAATTTTTACAAATTTTGTGTCTATTTTGTAAATAATTTAGTGTTTTTTCAGTCATTTTGTGTCTTTTTGGTAATTTTGTGTCTTTTTTAAGTAATTTAGTGTTTTTTTCAGTCATTTTGTGTCTTTTTTTGGTCATTTTGTGTCGTTTTTTTAGTCATTTTGTGTCGTTTTTTTAGTCATTTTGTGTCTTTTTGGTCATTTTGTGTCTTTTTTAAGTAATTTAGTGTTTTTTCTGTAATTTTGTGTCTTTCTCATTTAGTAATGTTGCATCTTTTTTTGGTCATTTTAATACTGCCTCCAGCGGCCCCCAGGTAATTTGAGTTCGAGACCCCTGATTTATACAGTCTGAGTCCACCTCTGCGTCGTGGAAATGTCCCCCTTTTATCTGTCCTCTCTGGTCTCTGTGTCCTCATCCTCAGAGAATATTGTATGATTCATGCTCAGCTGGAGGTCAGAGCCCCTTTTACATCTCTATCTTCACACGGTGATGGAAATGAAGGGAAAGATGTGTGTCATATGGCTGGTGGGGAAGGTAATAATGATGATCCTGATGCTGATGATGGAGTGTATGAAGTTTCCTCCTGGTACTCCACTCTGCTCTGCTTCAGGCATGGCTGATCCATCACTGACAACATATTGTCCAATCACAGAGCAGAGCGGCACCGTGGGTGAAGCAGCAGCAGACGTGCCGTGTAGCCCGAGGAGTGAGATAAATCATAAGTTAAATAAGGGAGTCACCTTGTGTGGGGTGTGAGGATATAGAGACTGGAATCATATGGCTAATAATAGACACGGACGTAGTAAGCAGCCTGATTAATGCCAGCAGAGAGGAGACTCATCCACATAAGTGGCAGCAATAAATCTTCCTGCAGAGCTTCTACATCACTGAGATGGTGACCTGCATGGATTCAGCCTCATGAACCGGCTGGAGATTCGCTCTAGGGCTGGGCGATATATGGAGGAAATATAAAATCTGACTACACGGTCGGCCATAAAAAAATAATACATGCAAGTATACAGTGATACAGGAATGCCTGGTACATCTAGAGGTACATTTGTTTGGACAAATATAATGATAACAAAAAAAATAGTTCATAAGTGTTTAACCCTCTATGATAGACATTATTCATTAGGGCCTCGGGGCAATCGCACCAAGCACTGGTCCCATACAGCAATAGCTGTAGGGACCAGTGCTGCTCTACTGTTATACTGTGGATTTCTTCTTCTTCCTCTTCCGGACGCAATTTCGTCCCGCTACTAGTCCTACAACTTGAAGGGTTGCAGGACAAATTATATATCAAAACGTGCGGTTTGATCGGGATCGGTGTGCTATTACTTTCCCGAATACTAATTTTTCGCGACGTAAAAAACTGCCCAAAATTTTGCATTGAAGTGAATGGGATGGCCGAAAAAAAAATGAGCGAAAAAGAACAATAATTGGAGATTTTTAAACGTCTACTTCTCCGGCATAATTTCACCTAGAGACTCCATTTAAACTTTAAACAGTAGACACAAGTCTTGTGTATTGGTGTATTAATCCACGATTCGATAGGTCATATAGTTTTTTATCAATCCCTGTTCAATGACCATGATCATTTCTGGAGAAATTCTGAGATTATAATGAGTGTGTATTGCACGGAATGTTCGTGTCACAGTGTGTGACATCATCGCCAGAGTGTAGAGGGAGAGAAAAAATTGTCAAAAAATAAATTTGAAAACTGCGCTCCAGGCCGCAAATTCCACTGTACAGGAATAATTTATACATAGAAACGTAGGAAAATTAGTCTTCTCACTCACAATCCTCTGGTAAAGCTGTCAGAGTTATAGTTTGGGCGTACGACGTGCAGATGCGGCACCAACACCACCAACAGCCTCATTGGCTCCCATATTAAAAACGCAGGAAGATTTCTGAAAAAGGGAGATGTAACAGTTTTTTAAGATCGCTCTAACAAAGCTATTTTTTCATTTTTCTTAAAAAAAAAACACATATGTAGACGTTCAGGAAGAATTCAGGACGCTCAAAGTGAAGTCGGATCAATGATAGCTATTATGGTTTTGCCAAAAATGCTTTCTGTTCAAGGACAGAAATTTCAGTCTGTCCACCTCTGGCTGCTGTCACTGTGCCGGAACAGGTGTCAGTTAATTCTGTTGATTGCTTTGATCTGATTGCCTTTGATCTTTGATGTGATTACAGTTACAGATGCATACACATGCTTCAAACACACACACACACACACACAGGTAACTTTATGCGATTTTTGCTACACACACACACACACAAATGTGCGCGTAAGCGGGCACACTCCTCCAGATACACGTTTCACACACTCACACACACTCACACACACACACACACACACACACACACACACACACACACACACACACACACACATTTTGAGGTTAAAGGGCATAGTTATAAATCTCTGAAGAATCTCATCATAGTGTACACACACCGGCAGTAGCCCCCGTGGCCCTTTCAGAATTTCCCCAGAGGAAATTTTCTAGTTATTTTTATCACCCAGCTTACCGTATCGCAATATATTGCAATATGTTGAATTGTAACTCCTGTATCAAGATATGTGTCGTATTTCCATATTCACCAAAACAAAATGTAGTGTTTAATCAATAAAGTATTGAATTTTGCACAACATTACATTGCTCCATCAGCAAACAAAATTTAATGGGACACCGACAAAATCCAGTGCATTGCTTGGAATCAATACCGTGAATATCAACAACCGTGAATAAGAACAGCTTCCTTTGAGTGAGTTTTGTAAGTGATTGCTGTGGGGTCCCCCCTCCAACCCTTTGGTTCTCTGGGCCTGGTACTCCTGTTCAGTCATCCATCCATGACTCCAGACATGCACATGCAAATCTGACGATTACAATAGTTGAATTACAGTGGAAAGATTGATTTGGTGTCTGCCTGGTGTGTCAGGTTGAGAGATGAATGGTAGCCCAGCTCATCTCATCTCTAGAAGACCCCGGACCCCC